>NC_056431.1:81211175-81423675 GCF_018296145.1 Oncorhynchus tshawytscha
CGGTGATAGCTGGGTTCAGTTGCGTGTTGCTGCCTGACCTATGCCACACAGCCTGTGCACGCCATCTTGTCTGCACAGCCTATGCCACACAGCCCGTTGCCACGCCGTCTTATCCACTGACCTGTGCCACGCCGTCTTGTCACCAGCCTGTGCCACGCCGACCTGTGCCACACCGTCTTATCCGCCAGCCTTGCCACACCAGCCTATGCCACGCCGTCTTGTCACTGTCCTGTAATCACTGACCTGTGCCACACCTGGTATCAGACCGTCTTGTCACACAGCCTGCGCCACGCCGTCTTGTCACTGACCTACGCCACACAGCCTGTACCAATCGTCTTACAGACCTATGCCACACTATCTGGTACCACGCCATCTTATCCACACACCTACACCACCACACCTGTGCCACGATCGTCTTACCTGCCACTGACCTGTGCCACACCCGTCTTATCACTGACCTATATCACTGACCTGTGTGCCACGTATGATCTTGTCATCGGCCTATGCCACCAGTCTTGTCACTGACCTATGCCACACCGTCTTGTCACTGTGACCTGTGCACCTGACCTATGCCACGCAGTCTTGTCATGCCCACTGCCACGCCGATCTTATCTGACCTATGCCACGCATCCTGTCACTGGCGTCTTGTGCTGACCTATGCCACGCCGTCTTGTCCTGATCTATGCCACTGACCTGACCTGTGTGCCATGCCGTCTTGTCACGCAGCCTGTGCCACCTGAATCTATCACTGACCTGCACCACCCGTCTTGTCACGAATGACCTATGCCACACCAGCCTGTGCCATCGTCTTGTCACTGACCTGTAATCGCACCCTTGACCTGTGCCACGCCGTCTTGTCGCTGACCTGTACCACCGTCATTCTGGAGGCTATGCCACACACCTGGCCACACAGTCTTAATCACTGACCTATGCCACTGACCTGTCACAGCACCTGACCTGTGCCACACAGTCTTGTCACTTGTATCAGACAGCCTTTGCCACGCCGTCTTATCCTGTGCCACGCCACGTCTCGTCACCTGACCTATGCCACACAGCCACGTCGTCTTGTCACACAGCCTGTGCCACTGACCTATGCCACATCATCTTGTATCACTGACCTATGCCACCTGACCTGTGCCACGCCATCTTATCACCAATGATGCCACAAAGCCTGTTATCACTGTCTTGCCACTGATCTATGACACACCACCTGTGCCAACGCCGTCTTATCCACAGATCTTGCCACACAGCCTGTGCCACATAAATGGATCACCGTCTGTTCACATCAACCTATGCCTGTACCGTCTTATCACACAGCCTGGACACAGCGTCTTGTCACGCAACCTATGCCCACCGTCTTGTCACAATTTATGCCACACTGATCTATGCCTGTGCCCACGTCCTGCCACAGCCTGTGCCACGCCAATCTTGTCCAAAGGCCTGTACCACACCACCATCTTATCACACAGCCTATACCACAAACCATGTGCCACGCCGTCTTGTCACTGACCTATGCCACCTGAGCCTGTGCCACGCCGTCTTATCCACTGACCTATACCACCCGTGCCACGATCTTATCACACAGCCTATATGCCCCTTGCACACTGACCTGTGCCACGCCGTCTTATCACTTTGACCTGCCACTATCTGTGCCACCCGTCTTGCCACTGACCTATGCCACCTGACCTGTGCCACGCCGTCTTATCCGCACAGCCTATGCCACACAGCCTGTGCCACCTGATCTTGTCACTGACCTATGCCACACAGCCTGTCTTGTCATGCCACACAGCCTGTGCCGTAAATCTTGTCACAGCCTGACCTGTGCCACCTGACCTGTGCCATGCCGTCTTAATCACGCGCCTGTGCCATGCCACTGATCTATGCCATGCCATGTTCGTCGCACAAACCTGATGCCACAGCCTGCCACCTCTTATCACGTCTTACACAAGGCCTATGCCACACCAACCTGTTCACGCCGTCTTATGGCTCACTGACCTGTGCCACGTGAATCTTGTCACTGACCTATACCACAGACCTGTGCCACGCCGTCTTGCAAGCGTCTTCGTGCACAGTCTATGCCACACATACCGCGCCAAACAACTGGCCTGTGCCACGCCGTCTTGTCACTGACCTATGCCACTGACCTATGCCACTGGCCTGTGCCATGCATCTTGTCCACATCTATGCCACACAGCCTATGCCATCTTAAAATCACTGACCTGTTCCATGCCGTCTTGTCCACTGAATCTATACACAGCATGCTTGCCACGTACCCTGTTCACGCAAACCTATTCCACTGGCCTATGCCACCCAGTCTTATCACTGGTAAATATGCCACACTATCTTATCACCACCCTATCTTACATGTGTTTTTATGCCACACAATCTTTGCCATGCCAATATCTCTACCTGTACATGACCTGTGCCACGCCGTCTTATCACAGGACCTAGGACACTTGTCACCTGTGCCACCACCGTCTTGTCACCTGGCCTATGCCACCTCACCTGTACCACACATCCTGTGCCACGAAATCTTGTCACTGGCCTGCTACGCCATCTTATCCACACAGCCTATATCACACAGCCTGTGCCACGCCGTCTTATCCACTGACCTACAACCTATACCACTGATCTTGTCCATCACACACAGCCTGTACCACGCATGATCTTATCACGATCTATGCCTGTGCCACACCATCTTATCCACACTGACCTATGCCACACAGCCTGTACCACGCCATCTTATCACTGACCTATGCCTATATCACACCCTGGACCACACCATCTTATCACTGACAACCCAACCTACTGACCTGCCATCTTATCAAACTTATCACCTGACCTGTACACTGCAACCTGTGCCACACCATCTTATCACACAATCCATGCCACACAGCCTGTGCCACCCTCTTTCACACCATCCTAGTACCACAGGTCCTATGCCACACCAGTCTTGTCACTGGCCTATCACACAAATCTTGCCACCCTGAGACCATGCCGTCTGTTCACTGGCCTATGCCACTATCTTAATGCCACACCAGGCCGTCTTGTCCACTGACTATATGCCACACAGTCTTGCCACTGACCTTATGCCACTGGTCTGTCTTTGCCACTAGTCACAGCCTGTGCCACGCCGTCTTATCACTGAGCCTGTAATCCACACCCTTATAGCACATGCCTATATCACTGACCTATGCCACGCCTGTCCATCACTGACCTATGCCACGGCCTATGCCACACCGTCTTATCACAGCCTGTGCCACACAGCCTGTGCCACGCCATCTTGTCACTGACCTATGCCACACTAGCCTGTGCCACCGTCGCGTCTTAATCACTGGACTATGCCGTCTTGCATCCTGTGCCAAGCCAAATCTTATGCACAAGCCTATGCCACGCCGTCTTATCACACTGACCTGTACCACCTGACCTGTGCCATGCATCTTATCAGACAGCCTGCATCACACCTGTGCCAGGTCTTGTCACTATGGCCTGTTGCCACTGTCTTGTCACTGACCTATGCCACACAGCATATGCCACAGCCGTCTTGTCACTGATCCTATGCCACACAATCTATGCATGACCTGTGCCACGCCGTCTTGTCACTGACCTATGCCACTGCCTGTGCCATAAATCTTATCCACCTGGCCTATGCCACCTGACCTGTGCCACGTGACCTTGCCACACAGCCTATGCCACACCGCCTGTACCACGCCGTCTTGTCACTGGCCTATATCATGCAGCCTGTGCCCACACCGTCTTGTCACACACTGACCTATGCCACTTATCAAACCTGTGCCACACCGTCTTGTCCACACCTGTTATCACACAAATCCATGCCACACCCTCTTGTCACAGGACCTGTTTCACACCATCTTATCCACCTGACCTATGCCACACCAGTCTTGTCACACAGCCTATGCCACAAGCTATGCCACTCATCTTGTCATGATCTGGACCATGCCACCGTCTTGTCCACAGACCTGTAATCACTGGCCTGGACCACGCCGTCTTTCACTGACCTATGCCATGCCGTCTTGCCACTGATCCTGTGCCACGGCGTCTTATCACTGACCTATGCCACGCGTCTTATCACTGATCTATGCCACACAGTCTGTGCCACAGCCGTCTGTTCACACAGCCTGTGCCACACATCCTGTACCACACCGTCTTGTCATACCTATGCCACACAACCTGTACAGCACCTGTTGATCACTGACCTATGCCACTGACCCTGTGCCCATAAATCTTATCACTGACCTATTGTCCACACACCTGTGCCAGCCATCTTAATCACACAACCTATGCCACACACCGTGCCACGTAATCTTATCACTGGCCTATGCCACGCCGTCTTATCACTGACCTGTGCCACGCCATCTTATCCACACAACCTGTACCATGCCATCTTACCCTGGCCTATACCACACAGCCTGTGCCACGTAATCTTGTCACCTGACCTGTATCACCACCCTGGACCACACCGTCTTGTCACTGACCTATGCCACGCCGTCTTGTCAGGCAACCTATATGCCACACTATCTATATGCCACACCGTCTTGTCACTGATCCTATGCCACCAGACCTATGCCACTGACCTGTTTCACACCGTCTTATCCACGCAGCCTATGCCCTGACTTGCCCCTGACCTGCCACGCCGTCTTGTCACTGCCTGGACCTGCCCGTCCACGTCACTGGCTTATGCCATATCTGTGCCACGCCGTCTTGTCACTGACCTATGCCACACCACCTGTGCTGCCAGCCGTCTTAATCACCCGCCACCTGTGCCACACAATATGTGCCACCGTCTTGTCACACCTGTAATCACACAGCCTGTGCCACACAGCCTTGTCCATCACTGCCTTATACCATTGGCGTGACCTGTATCCACTGACCTGTGCCACCGTCTTGTCACTGGCCTGTACCACCTGACCTGTCACCAATAGCACTGACCTGTACAACCCCTGCCCACACCATCTTGTCACACTGACCTATGCCACACAACCTGTACACGACCTGGACCTGTGCCACGTCTTGTCACTGACTTAGCGTTCTAGCTATCTATGCCACACCGTCTTTTTTACGTGTTATTTCTTGCCAGTACCCCAGGTCCTGTGCCACGTCTTTACATACAGCCGACAAGACCTGAATATAAGCCATCAGCGTCCTCACCATCAGTGACCAAGAATATGTTTTAAGCGACCTGATCCTGAGTTCTGTCCACTACAGCCAGTGCCACTGGATTACATGCAGCGACCAAAAAAAACGACCTATGCCAAAAGCCCGTGCACAGCCGTCTTGGTCAGACTCCGGAGACGTATGCACATCGTGCACCTGTGCCACAGCCTGTTCTCACCAATGTGCCAGTCCTCTTGACCACCCAGGTTGATGCCACCGAGCAAGGGTAGCACCCAGAGGACATCTGACCTATATCACGTTCTCTGCCTGGAAACATGGCTCACTGGAGAGACGCCACCGACCTGTGCCATGCCAAATCTTTCAAACCCAGCATCGCGCACCTGTCTACCACCGTCTTGGTAAGAAGACCTATGCCACATGCCTATGCCACGTGACATCTTATGGACTGAAACTATACAGAACTCAAATCCTTCTGTTCACCTGATCTTTCCTCACAATCTGTCATCACTTATCTGGACCAAAGCCGTCTTATAATCACAGACCTGTAATCACATATCCTGGCCACCCGTCTATTCACACCTATGCCACACATCTTATCACACAGCCTGTGCCAACCTGGAAACAACCTATACCACACCATCTTATCACTGGGGATTGCACCACACAATCTTATCACCAAGACCATCTATTTTACAGCATATTGATTGCCACCAGGGGTGGAAAGACCCTGGATCATTGTTCACTCAACCTTCCGCGACCATATAAGGCCCTGCCACCCCCTTATCACACAACCTGACCACGACTCCATTTGTTGATCCCTGCCTACAGACAAAACTAAAACAAAGAACCTCCCACGCTGAATCTGTCACACAACCTGGTCCGACCAAGCTGACTCCACACTCCAAGACTGCTTCCATCACCTGGACTGGGAGATGTTTCGTATCACGTCAGACAACAACATTGTACGAATACGCTGATACGGTGTGCGAGTTCATTAGAACGTGCGTTGAAGATGTCGTTCCCACGCATCTTAAAACACCCTAACCAGAAACCGTGTTGATGGCAGCATTCTGTGAAACTGAACACGAACCACTGCTTTTAATCAGGGCAAGGTGTCTGGTAACATGACTGAATACAAACAGTGCAGCTATTCCCTCCGCAAGGCTATCAAACAAGCTAAGCGCCAGTACCTAGAGACAAAGTGAATCTCAATTCAACGGCTCTGACACAAGAGGTATGTGGCAGGGTCTACAGTCAATCACGGACTACAGGAAGAAACCCAGCCTTCACGGACCAGGATGTCTTGCTCCCAGGCAGACTAAATAACTTTTTTTGCCCGCTTTGAGGACAATACAGTGCCACTGACACGGCCTGCATCAATCATGCGGTCTCTCCTTCACTGCAGCCTATCTTATCAAGACATTTACCTGTTAGCCCTCGCATGCAGGCCCAGGCCTATCCCCAGCCTATGCCCTCAGACATCTATACCACACCATCTTATCACAATCCTATACACACCACCTATACCAGTCTGCTTATCCACATGCAACCTATACCACCATTGTTCCACACAACCTATAAGAAAGCTAAAGGTAGCCTGACCTGCCTACCACCATCTTGCACTCACATCCGTCATCATGACCTGTGCTTTGACCAGACTTAGTCCACAGGACCATATCACCTCCACCCTACCTGACACAACCTTGACCCACTCCAATCTTATCACACGCCCTAATAGGTCCACAGACCTATGCAATCTCAGCCACACTGCACCTGTGCCACCCATCTGGACAAGAGGAAACCTATGTGAGAATGCTGTTCATCACACAACTCGGCATACCACACCATCTTTACCACACAACTCTCATCCAGCTCAGACCCTGTCCACCCCATCATATGCAACTGGGTACTGGACCACACAACCTGTTCACCCGTCTTATGGTGAGGGTATACCACAACATCTTATCCCCGCTGATCCACACACTGGGGCCCCACAGGTGCGTTCTGAGCCCCCCACCTGTACCCTGTTCACCCACACCTGTGGCCATGCACGCCTATGCCAACTCAATCATCAAATTTGCGAGACGACACAAGTGGTAGGCTTGATTACCACAACGTCTTATCACGGCCTACAGGGAGGAGGTGGACCTGGCCACGCCGTCTTGTCACACAACCTATATCACCTCACCTGAACGTCACAAAACTAAGGAGATGACCAACTTCACTGAAACATCTTATCACACAACCTGTACCACCGTCTTGTCACATCCTGCTACCACAGTAGTGGAGAGGGTAGCAAGTTTTAAGTTCACTCGGCATGCCATCACTACCTGAATGCCACTCACACAGACCTGTGCCACGCCATCTTATCTCACAACCTATACCACACAACCTGTACCACACCACTTGTCACAAATCTTATACCACAATCGAACCTGTCCTGCCATCTTGGCACAACCTATACCACACAACCTGTACCACCCTCATCTTATCACTCTCCAGAGGGTACTGACCTGCACACCACGCTTATCACCGACAACAAACTACCTGCCCTCCAGGACACACACCACCTGTGCTACACAAGGCCATAAAGATCATCCAGCCATCAGCCACCCCTTACCCACTGCCTGTTCACCACGCCTGTCTTATCCACAACCTATGCCACACACATCAAGCCTATACCATGCCATCTTATCACTGAAAACAGCTTCTATCCAAGGCCATCTTACCACTGTTAAACTATGCCACCACTAACCTGTGGCTACTGCCACACCATCTGTCAATCACACTGACTCTACTGCCAGCCACTTTAATCATGACCTGATGCCAAATTATCACAAATATATCACTAGCCACCTTAAACAATGCCACCTTATCACAATGCCTTGCCACAAAACCTGTTTCACACCATCTTGATCACTGTACCTATATCACACTACCTGCCACGCCCATCTTATTACACTGATCTATGCCACTTTAACTATGCCGCCACTTTATTTACACACCTTATCCTATGTATATACACGCCTATATCATCACTGTATCTTGCCTATGCTGCTCTGTCCATCACCTGTATATACCTATGCCACACCATCTTTATCCCACACATGTGTATAAGACAGTACCACCTTTTCCATGGAATCTGTATCACACAGACCTTGCCACAAATCTGCATTGTCCGGGCCTATCACACAACCTATGCCACACTCGCATTAACATCTGCAACCATCTGTATGTGACAAATAAATGCCATCTTTCCACATTTGATTTGATTTATCACACAACCTATACCACACAACCTGTTCCACACCATCTTATAACACAACCTATACCACGCCATCTTATTACACAACCTATACCACACAACCTATACCACACCACCTGTACAACGCCATCTTATTACACAATCTATGCCACACAACCTATGCCACACAACCTATACAACGCCATCTTATCACACAACCTATACCACACCACCTGTACCACGCCATCTTATCACACAATCTATACCACACAACCTATACCACGTCATCTTATGACACAACCTATTCCATACCATCTTATCACACAACCTATACCACGCAATCTTATCACACCACCTGTTCCACGCCGTCTTATCACACAACTTATACCACGCCATCTTATCACACAACTTATACCACACTATCTATACCACACCATCTTATCACACTATCTGTACCACACCATCTTATCACACAACCTATACCACACAACCTGTACCACGCCATCTTATCACACCACCTATACCACACAACCTGTACCACACCATCTTATCACACAACCTATATCACACAACCTGTACCACGACATCTTGTCACACCACCTATGCCACAACCTGTTCCACACCGTCTTATACACAACCTATGCCACGCCGTCTTGTTACACAACCTATGCCACACAACCTATACCACACCACCTGTACAACGCCGTCTTGTTACACAGTCTATGCCACACAACCTGCCACACAACCTATACACGCCATCTCTTATCACACAGCCTATGCCACAAACCTATGCCACACAACCTGTGCCACGCCATCTTATCACACAACCTATGCCACACAGCCTATGCCACGTCGTCTTATGACACACCTATTCCATGCCATCTTATCACACAGCCTATACCACGCATCTTATCACACCACCTGTTCCACGCCATCTTATCACATGACTTATGCCACGCCATCTTATCACACAACTTATGCCACGCTATCTATACCACACCATCTTGTCACACAATCTATGCCACACAACCTGTACCACACCATCTTATCACACACCTATGTACCACGCCATCTTATCACACAACCTATGCCACACCACCTGTACCACGCCGTCTTATCACACAACCTATATCACACAACCTGTACCACACCATCTTATCGCACAACCTATACTACGCCATCTTATCACACAAGCTATGCCACACAACCTGTACCACACATCTTATCACACTGACCTATGGCACACAACCTATACCACGCCATCTGTACCACACAGCCTTATCACACAACCTATACCACACCATCTTATCACACACCTATACCACACCGTCTTATCACATGACCTATGCCACACAACCTGTGCCACGCCATCTTATCACAACCTATGCCACACTAACCTGCATAAAACCATCTTATCACACAACCTATACCACGCCATATGCCACACAACCTATATCACACCGTCTTATCACACAACCTATGCCCCTGACCTGTGCCACGCCATCTTATCACACAAAATGTATCACACAACCTGTGCCACGCCATCTTATCACACAACCTATATCACACATCCTGTGCCATGATCTTATCACACAACCTGTAATCACACAACCTGGACCACACCATCTATTCACTGACCTATGATGCCATCTTATCACAAACCTGTGCCACAGCGTCTTATCAAGTGACCTATGCCACACCGTCTTATCACACAGTTTATGCCACACAATCTATGCCATGCCATCTATTCACTACACTGACCTGTGCCACGCCGTCTTATCACTGACCTATGCCACTGAACCTGTACAACACCATGTTGTCACACAACCTATGCCACACAACCTGTGCCACGCCATCTTATCAGGTGACCTATACCACACTGACCTGTGCCACGCCATCTTATCACACAACCTATGCCACACAACCCGTGCCACGCCATCTTATCACACAAGGCTATGCCACGCCATCTTATCACACAACCTGTGCCACGCCATTTTATCACAAATCCTATGCCATGCCATCTTACCACACAGAACCTATGCCACACAACCTGTGCCACGCCATCTTATCACACAGCCTATATCACACACCCTGGACCACACCATCTTATCACACAACCTATACCATGCCATCTTATCAAACAACTTATACCACACTATCTATACCACACCATCTTATCACACATCCATACCACACAACCTATGCCACACAACCTGTTTCACACCATCTTATCACACACCTATGCCACACCAGTCTTATCACACAACCTGCCACACCGTCTTGTCAATCACAGCCTGGACCATGCCCTTATCACACAACTTATGCCACACTATCTGTGCCACACCATCTTATCACACAACCTATGCCACTGGACCTGTGCCACGCCATCTTATCACACCACCTATACCACACAGCCTGTGCCACACCATCTTATCACACAACCTGTATATCACACAACCTGTGCGACGCAGTCTTGTCACACAACCTATACCACGTTAAACTTGATCACACAACCTATGCCACACAGCCTGGACCACACCATCTTATCACGCACAGCCTGTGCCACACAACCTCTGCCAGCCGTCTTGTATGACACTGACCTATGCCATGCCGTCTTATCACACAACCTGGACCATGCCGTCTTGTCACTGGCTTATGCCAGACTATCTATGCCACACCGTCTTGTCACACAATCTATGCCACACAACCTGTGCCACGCCATCTTGTCAAACAACCTGACCGCACAACCTGTGCCACGCTCTTATCACACAACCTGTACCACGCATCTTATCACACAACCTATATCACACAACATGTGCCACGCCGTCTTGTCACACAGCCTATGCCACACAGCCCGTGCCACGCCGTCTTATCACACAACCTATACCACGCCATCTTATCACACAACCTGTACCACGCCATCTTATCACAAATCCTATACCATGCCATCTTACCACACAACCTATACCACACAACCTGTACCACGCCATCTTATCACACAACCTATATCACACACCCTGGACCACACCATCTTATCACACAACCTATACCATGCCATCTTATCAAACAACTTATACCACACTATCTATGCCACACCATCTTATCACACAATCCATACCACACAACCTATACCACACAACCTGTTTCACACCATCTTATCACACAACCTATACCACACCAATCTTATCACACAACCTGCACCACACCATCTTATCACACAACCTAGACCATGCCATCTTATCACACAACCTATATCACACAACCTGAACCACACCATCTATTCACACAACCTATACCATGCCATCTTATCACACAACCTGTACCACAGCATCTTATCACACAACCTATACCACACCATCTTATCACACAATTTATACCACACAATCTATACCATGCCATCTATTCACACAACCTGTACCACGCCATCTTATCACACAACCTATACCACACAACCTGTACAACACCATATTGTCACACAACCTATACCACACAACCTGTACCACGCCATCTTATCACACAACCTATACCACACAACCTGTACCACGCCATCTTATCACACAACCTATACCACACAACCCGTACCACGCCATCTTATCACACAACCTATACCACGCCATCTTATCACACAACCTGTACCACGCCATCTTATCACAAATCCTATACCATGCCATCTTACCACACAACCTATACCACACAACCTGTACCACGCCATCTTATCACACAACCTATATCACACACCCTGGACCACACCATCTTATCACACAACCTATACCATGCCATCTTATCAAACAACTTATACCACACTATCTATACCACACCATCTTATCACACAATCCATACCACACAACCTATACCACACAACCTGTTTCACACCATCTTATCACACAACCTATACCACACCAATCTTATCACACAACCTGCACCACACCATCTTATCACACAACCTAGACCATGCCATCTTATCACACAACTTATACCACACTATCTGTACCACACCATCTTATCACACAACCTATACCACACAACCTGTACCACGCCATCTTATCACACCACCTATACCACACAACCTGTACCACACCATCTTATCACACAACCTATATCACACAACCTGTACGATGCAATCTTATCACACAACCTATACCACGCCAACTTATCAAACAACCTATACCACACAACATGTACCACGCCATCTTATCACACAACCTATACCACACAACCTGTACCACACCATCTTATCACACAACCTATACCACACCAATCTTATCACACAACCTGCACCACACCATCTTATCACACAACCTAGACCACACAACCTGTACCACGACATCCGGCGCCGACAGAGATGGCCGCCTCGCTTCGCGTTCCTAGGAAACTATGCAGTTTTTTGTTTTTTTACGTGTTATTTCTTACACTAGTACCCCAGGTCATCTTAGGTTTCTTTACATACAGCCGACAAGAACTACTGAATATAAGATCAGCGTCAACTCACCATCAGTACGACCAAGAATATGTTTTTCGCGATGCGGATCCTGAGTTCTGCCTTACAACCAGTGTAACGGAGTGGATTACATGCAGCGACCAAAAAAAAAAACGACTCAGAAAAAGAGGGAAACGAAGCGGTCTTCTGGTCAGACTCCGGAGACGGGCACATCGTGCACCACTCCCCAGCATTCTTCTTGCCAATGTCCAGTCTCTTGACAACAAGGTTGATGAAATCCGAGCAAGGGTAGCATTCAGAGGGACATCAGAGACTGTAACGTTCTCTGCTTCACGGAAACATGGCTCACTGGAGAGACGCAATCCGAGCGGTGCAGCCAGCGGGTTTCTCCACGCATCGCGCCGACAGAAACAAACATCTCTCTGGTAAGAAGACGGGCGGGGCGTATGCCTTATGGCCAACGTGACATGGTGTGATGAAGGAAACATACAGGAACTCAAATCCTTCTGTTCACCTGATTTAGAATTCCTCACAATCAAATGTAGACCGCATTATCTACCAAGAGAATTCTCTTCGATTATAATCACAGCCGTATATATCCCCCAAGCAGACACATCGATGGCTCTGAACGAACTTTATTTAACTCTCTGCAAACTGGAAACGATTTATCCGGAGGCTGCATTCATTGTAGCTGGGGATTTTAACAAGGCTAATCTGAAAACAAGACTCCCTAAATTTTATCAGCATATTGATTGCGCAACCAGGGGTGGAAAGACCCTGGATCATTGTTACTCTAACTTCCGCGACGCATATAAGGCCCTGCCCCGCCCCCTTTCGGAAAAGCTGACCACGACTCCATTTTGTTGATCCTGCCTACAGACAGAAACTAAAACAAGAAGCTCCCACGCTGAGGTCTGTCCAACGCTGGTCCGACCAAGCTGACTCCACACTCCAAGACTGCTTCCATCACGTGGACTGGGAGATGTTTCGTATTGCGTCAGACAACAACATTGACGAATACGCTGATACGGTGTGCGAGTTCATTAGAACGTGCGTTGAAGATGTCGTTCCCAATAGCAACGATTAAAACATTCCCTAACCAGAAACCGTGGATTGATGGCAGCATTCGTGTGAAACTGAAGGCACGAACCACTGCTTTTAATCAGGGCAAGGTGTCTGGTAACATGACTGAATACAAACAGTGCAGCTATTCCCTCCGCAAGGCTATCAAACAAGCTAAGCGCCAGTACAGAGACAAAGTAGAATCTCAATTCAACGGCTCAGACACAAGAGGTATGTGGCAGGGTCTACAGTCAATCACGGACTACAGGAAGAAACCCAGCCCAGTCACGGACCAGGATGTCTTGCTCCCAGGCAGACTAAATAACTTTTGCCCGCTTTGAGGACAATACAGTGCCACTGACACGGCCTGCAACGGAATCATGCGGTCTCTCCTTCACTGCAGCCGAAGTGAGTAAGACATTTAAACGTGTTAACCCTCGCAAGGCTGCAGGCCCAGACGGCATCCCCAGCCGCGCCCTCAGAGCATGCGCAGACCAGCTGGCCGGTGTGTTTACGGACATATTCAACCAATCCCTATACCAGTCTGCTGTTCCCACATGCTTCAAGAGGGCCACCATTGTTCCTGTTCCCAAGAAAGCTAAGGTAACTGAGCTAAACGACTACCGCCCGTAGCACTCACATCCGTCATCATGAAGTGCTTTGAGAGACTAGTCAAGGACCATATCACCTCCACCCTACCTGACACCCTTGACCCACTCCAATTTGCTTACCGCCCAAATAGGTCCACAGACGATGCAATCTCAACCACACTGCACACTGCCCTAACCCATCTGGACAAGAGGAATACCTATGTGAGAATGCTGTTCATCGACTACAGCTCGGCATTCAACACCATAGTACCCTCCAAGCTCGTCATCAAGCTCGAGACCCTGGGTCTCGACCCCGCCCTGTGCAACTGGGTACTGGACTTCCTGACGGGCCGCCCCCAGGTGGTGAGGGTAGGCAACAACATCTCCTCCCCGCTGATCCTCAACACTGGGGCCCCACAAGGGTGCGTTCTGAGCCCCCTCCTGTACTCCCTGTTCACCCACGACTGCGTGGCCATGCACGCCTCCAACTCAATCATCAAGTTTGCGGACGACACAACAGTGGTAGGCTTGATTACCAACAACGACGAGACGGCCTACAGGGAGGAGGTGAGGGCCCTCGGAGTGTGGTGTCAGGAAAATAACCTCACACTCAACGTCAACAAAACTAAGGAGATGATTGTGGACTTCAGGAAACAGCAGAGGGAACACCCCCATCCACATCGATGGAACAGTAGTGGAGAGGGTAGCAAGTTTTAAGTTCCTCGGCATACACATCACAGACAAACTGAATTGGTCCACTCACACAGACAGCATCGTGAGGAAGGCGCAGCAGCGCCTCTTCAACCTCAGGAGGCTGAAGAAATTCGGCTTGTCACCAAAAGCACTCACAAACTTCTACAGATGCACAATCGAGAGCATCCTGGCGGGCTGTATCACCGCCTGGTATGGCAACTGCACCGCCCTCAACCGTAAGGCTCTCAGAGGGTAGTGAGGTCTGCACAACGCATCACCGGGGGCAAACTACCTGCCCTCCAGGACACCTACACCACCCGATGCTACAGGAAGGCCATAAAGATCATCAAGGACATCAACCACCCGAGCCACTGCCTGTTCACCCCGCTGTCATCCAGAAGGCGAGGTCAGTACAGGTGCATCAAAGCTGGGACCGAGAGACTGAAAAACAGCTTCTATCTCAAGGCCATCAGACTGTTAAACAGCCACCACTAACATTGAGTGGCTACTGCCAACACACTGTCAATGACACTGACTCTACTCCAGCCACTTTAATCATGGGAATTGATGGGAAATTATGTAAATATATCACTAGCCACTTTAAACAATGCTACCTTATATAATGTTACTTACCCTACATTGTTCATCTCATATGCATACGTTGATACTGTACTCTATATCATCGACTGCATCCTTATGTAATACATGTATCACTAGCCACTTTAACTATGCCACTTGGTTTACATACTTATCTCATATGTATATACTGTACTCGATATCATCTACTGTATCTTGCCTATGCTGCTCTGTACCATCACTCATTCATATATCCTTATGTACATATTCTTTATCCCCTTACACTGTGTATAAGACAGTAGTTTTTTTTTTTTTGAATTGTTAGTTAGATTACTTGCTCGTTATTACTGCATTGTCGGAACTAGAAGCACAAGCATTTCGCTACACTCGCATTAACATCTGCTAACCATGTGTATGTGACAAATAAAATTTGATTTGATTTGATTTGATTTATCACACAACCTATACCACACAACCTGTTCCACACCATCTTATAACACAACCTATACCACGCCATCTTATTACACAACCTATACCACACAACCTATACCACACCACCTGTACAACGCCATCTTGTTACACAATCTATGCCACACACCTATGCCACACAACCTATACAACGCCATCTTATCACACAACCTATGCCACACCACCTGTGCCACGCCGTCTTATCACCAATCTATGCCACACAACCTATACCACGTCGTCTTATGACACAACCTATTCCATGCCGTCTTATCACACAACCTATACAACGCAGTCTTATCACACCACCTGTTCCACGCCCAGATCTTATCACACAACTTATACCACGCCATCTTATCACCAACTTATGCCACACTATCTATGCCACACCGTCTTGTCACACTATCTGTGCCACACCATCTTATCACACACCTATGCCACACAACCTGTACCACGCCATCTTATCACACCACCTATACCACACAACCTGTGCCACGCCATCTTATCACACAACCTATGCCACACAACCTGTGCCACGACGTCTTATCACACAACCTATACCACACAACCTGTTCCACACCATCTTATAACACAACCTATGCCACGCCATCTTGTTACACAACCTATACCACACAACCTATGCCACACCACCTGTACAACGCCGTCTTGTTGCACAATCTATGCCACACAACCTGTGCCACACAACCTATACAACGCCATCTTATCACACAACCTATGCCACACAACCTATGCCACACACCTGTGCCACGCCGTCTTGTCACTGTCTATGCCACACAGCCTATGCCACGTCGTCTTGTGACACAACCTATTCCATACCATCTTATCACACAACCTATACCACGCAATCTTATCACACCACCTGTTCCACGCCGTCTTATCACACAACTTATACCACGCCATCTTATCACACAACTTATACCACACTATCTATACCACACCATCTTATCACACAATCTATACCACACAACCTGTACCACACCATCTTATCACACAACCTATACCACGCCATCTTATCACACAACCTATGCCACACCACCTGTGCCACGCCGTCTTATCACACCTGTATCACACAACCTGTGCCACACCATCTTGTCGCACAACCTATACTACGCCGTCTTATCACACAAGCTATGCCACACACCTGTACCACACAATCTTGTCACACACCTATAGCACACAACCTATGCCACACAGCCTGTACCACGCATGATCTTGTCACACAACCTATACCACACCGTCTTATCACACAGCCTATGCCACACCGTCTTATCACACACCTATGCCACACAACCTGTGCCACGCCGTCTTGTCACACACCTATGCCACACACCTGCATCACGCCGTCTTATCACACAACCTATGCCACGCCATGTTACCACACAACCTGTAATCACACCGTCTTGTCACTGACCTATGCCCCCACAACCTGTGCCACGCCGTCTTGTCACACAAAATGTATCACACAACCTGTGCCACGCCGTCTTGTCACACAACCTATACCACAGATCCTGTGCCACGCATGATCTTGTCACTGACCTGTAATCACTGACCTGGACCACACCGTCTGTTCACACAGCCTATACCATGCCGTCTTATCACACAGCCTGTGCCACACAGCGTCTTATCACACAACCTATGCCACACCGTCTTATCACACAGTTTATGCCACACAATCTATGCCATGCCATCTATTCACACAACCTGTGCCACGCCGTCTTATCACACAACCTATGCCACACAACCTGTACACACCATGTTGATCACACCTATGCCACACACCTGTGCCACGCCGTCTTATCACACAACCTATGCCACACAACCTGTGCCACGCCATCTTATCACACAACCTATGCCACACAGCCTGTGCCACGCCGTCTTATCACTGACCTATGCCACGCCGTCTTATCACTGACCTGTGCCACGCCGTTTTATCACAAATCCTATGCCATGCCATCTTGCCACACAGACCTATGCCACACAGCCTGTACCACGCCATCTTATCACACAACCTATATCACACACCCTGGACCACACCATCTTATCACACAACCTATACCATGCCATCTTATCAAACAACCTATGCCACACTATCTATGCCACACCATCTTATCACACAATCCATACCACACAACCTATACCACACAACCTGTTTCACACCGTCTTATCACACAACCTATACCACACCAATCTTGTCACTGGCCATCCTGCCCACACCGTCTTATCACACAACCTGGACCACTGCCCTCTTGTCACACACTTATGCCACACTATCTGTGCCACACCGTCTTATCACACACCTATGCCACACACCTGTGCCACGCCGTCTTATCACACCACCTATGCCACACAACCTGTACCACACCGTCTTGTCACACAGACCTGTAATCACACAGCCTGTGCGACGCCATGATCTTGTCACTGACCTATGCCACGCCAACTTATCACACAACCTATACCACACAACCTGGACCACACCGTCTTATCACGTCCTGTGCCACTGACCTATGCCACGCCGTCTTGTGACACTGACCTATGCCATGCCGTCTTGTCACACAACCTGGACCATGCCGTCTTATCACACAACTTATGCCAAACTATCTATGCCACACCGTCTTGTCACTGATCTATGCCACACAACCTGTGCCACGCCATCTTGTCAAACAGCCTACACCACACCAGCCTGTGCCACGCCGTCTTATCACACTGACCTGTGCCACGCAGATCTTGTCACTGACCTATATCACACAACATGTGCCACGCCGTCTTATCACTGACCTATGCCACACACCCGTGCCACGCCGTCTTATCACTGACCTATGCCACGCCGTCTTATCACACAGCCTGTGCCACGCCATCTTATCACAAATCCTATGCCATGCCATCTTACCACACAACCTATGCCACACAACCTGTGCCACGCCATCTTATCCACACCTATATCACACACCCTGGACCACACCATCTTATCACACGACCTATGCCATGCCGTCTTATCAAACAACTTATGCCACTATCTATGCCACACCGTCTTATCACTGATCCATGCCACACAACCTATGCCACACAACCTGTTTCACACCATCTTGTCACACAACCTATGCCACACCAGTCTTGTCACACACCTGCCCCCACACCGTCTTATCACTGACCCTGGACCATGCCGTCTTGTCACTGGCCTGTAATCACAACCTGGACCACACCATCTTTCACTGACCTATACCATGCCATGCCGTCTTATCACACAACCTGTGCCACAGCGTCTTATCACACACCTATGCCACACCGTCTTATCACACAGTTTATGCCACACAGTCTATGCCATGCCGTCTGTTCACCTGACCTGTGCCACGCCGTCTTGTCACTGACCTATGCCACACAACCTGTACCACGCCATGTTGTCACACTGACCTATGCCACACCCTGTGCCACGCCGTCTTATCACTGACCTATGCCACACAACCTGTGCCACGCCATCTTATCACTGACCTATGCCACACAACCTGTGCCACGCCGTCTTATCACACACCTATGCCACGCCGTCTTATCACTGACCTGTACCACGCCATCTTATCACAAATCCTATGCCATGCCATCTTGCCACACAACCTATGCCACACAACCTGTGCCACGCCGTCTTATCACACACCTATATCACACACCCTGGACCACACCGTCTTATCACACAACCTATGCCACATCTTATCAAACAACTTATGCCACACTATCTATACCACACCATCTTATCACACAATCCATGCCACACCTACCTATGCCCACACAACCTGTTTCACCGTCTTATCACTGACCTATGCCACCCAGTCTTGTCACACTGACCTGCCCACACCGTCTTATCACTGACCTGGACCATGCCCTCTTATCACACAACCTATGCCACACTATCTGTGCCACACCGTCTTATCACTGACCTATGCCACACAACCTGTGCCACGCCATCTTATCACACCACCTATGCCACACAACCTGTACCACACCGTCTTATCACACAACCTGTAATCACACTGACCTGTGCGCTTAATCTTGTCACACACCTATGCCACGCCAACTTATCAGACCTATGCCACACTGACCTGTGCCACGCCGTCTTATCACACAACCTATGCCACCAACCTGTGCCACACCATCTTGTCACACAACCTATGCCACACCAGTCTTGTCACACAGCCTGTGCCACACCGTCTTGTCACTGACCTGGACCACACAACCTGTGCCACGCCGTCTTATCACTGACCTATGCCACACAACCTGTTCCACACCGTCTTATCACTGACCTATGCCACGCCGTCTTGTCACAACCTATGCCACACCACCTGTGCCACGCCGTCTTGTCACACCTATGCCACACAACCTGTGCCACACAGCCTGTGCCACGCCGTCTTATCACACTGACCTATGCCACACAACCTATGCCCTATCCCCACCTGTGCCACGCCATCTTATCACACACCTATGCCACACAGCCTATGCCACGTCGTCTTATGACACCTATGCCATCCTGACCTATTCCATACCATCTTGTCACACAACCTATACCACGCAATCTTATCACACCACCTGTTCCACGCCGTCTTATCACACCTATGCCACGCCATCTTATCACTGGCTTATGCCACACTATCTATACCACACCATCTTATCACTATCTGTGCCACACCATCTTATCACTGACCTATGCCACACAACCTGTACCACGCCGTCTTATCACTGACCTATGCCACACAACCTGTGCCACACCATCTTGTCAACCTGTATCTGTACACAACCTGTGCCACACAATCTTGTCACACCTACCACGCCGTCTTATCACACACCTATGCCACACAACCTGTGACCACACCGTCTTATCACTGACCTGTGCCACACAACCTGTACCACGCCGTCTTGTCACAACCTATGCCACCGTCTTGTCACTGACCTGGACCATGCCGTCTTATCACTGAACCTATGCCACGCTGCCTATGCCACCCATCTTATCACACAATCTATGCCACACTGACCTGTGCCACGCCATCTTATCACACAACCTACACCACCAACCTGTGCCACGCCATCTTGTCACACAGCCTGTGCCACGCATGATCTTATCACTGACCTATATCACACAACATGTGCCACGCCGTCTTGTCACACAACCTATACCACACAACCTGTGCCACCCGTCTTGTCCACAACCTATGCCACACCAGTCTTGTCCACTGCACCTGCCACACCATCTTATCACTGACCTGGACCACCGTCTTGTCACAACCTATGCCACACTATCTGTGCCACACCGTCTTGTCACTGACCTATACCACACAATGCCTGTGCCACACCGTCTTGTCACACAACCTATGCCACTGACCTGTGCCACACCGTCTTATCACTGACCTATGTCCACACAACCTGTACCACATGATCTTATCACCACCTGTGCCACGCCGTCTTGTCCACTGACCTATGCCACGCCGTCTTGTCACTGACCTTATGCCACACTATCTATGCCACACCGTCTTATCACTGATCTATGCCACACAACCTGTGCCACTTGCCGTCTTATCACACTGACCTGTGCCACGCCGTCTTGTCACTGACCTATGCCACACCACCTGTGCCACGCCGTCTTGTCACAACCTGTAATCACCTGACCTGTGCCACATGCCTCTTGTCACTGCACCTATGCCACTGACCTGTCTTGTCTTATCACTGACCTGTGCCACACAACCTGTGCCACACAGTCTTGTCACTGACCTTATGCCACAGACCTATGCCACACACCTGTGCCACGCCATGTCTTGTCACACAACCTATGCCACACAGCCTCTTATCCACTGACCTATGCCACACCGTCTTATCACACTGACCTATGCCACACAGACCTGTGCCACGCCGTCTTGTCACTGACCTATGCCACTGACCTGCCACGCCGTCTTATCACTGACCTATGCCACCGTCTTGTCACCTGTGCCACTGACCTGTCTTGTCTTGCCACACAGACCTATGCCACACAGCTGTGCCACGCAGTCTTGTCACTGACCTATGCCCTGACCTGTGCCACGCCGTCTTGTCACACAAGACCTGTAATCACACACCTGTACCACGCCGTCTTATCACTGACCTATACCACACATCCTGTGCCACGCCGTCTTATCACACTGACCTATGCCACTGACCTGTTGCCACACCTCTTTCACACAGCCTGTAATGCCTGACCTGTGCCACGCCGTCTTGTCACTGACCTATGCCACACTACCTGTGCCACACCGTCTTATCACACAGCCTATGCCACACAGCCTATGCCATGCCGTCTTATCACACAACCTATGCCACACTGACCTGTGCCACGCCGTCTTATCCACTGACCTATACCACACACCTGTTTCCACCGTCTTGTCACACAGACCTATGCCACACCAGTCTTGTCACACAACCTGCCACCTCTTATCACTGACCTGTACCATGCCGTCTTATCACTGACCTATGCCACACTGACCTGTGCCACACCGTCTTGTCACTGACCTATGCCACACTGACCTGTGCCACGCCGTCTTGCCACACAACCTATGCCACACAGCCTGTGCCACCACACCATCCTTGCCACAGTCCTGTAATCACTGACCTGTGCCACACAGTCTTGTCACACAACCTGTGCCACGCACTTGTCACACTGACCTATGCCACACACCTGTGCCACACCGTCTTGTCACTGACCTATGCCACACAGCCTATGCCACGATCTTATCACACCACCTGTACCACGCCAGTCTTATCACTGCCTGTGCCACGCCGTCTTATCACTGACCTATGCCACACTATCTATGCCACCGTCTTGTCACACAGACCTATGCCACACTGACCTGTGCCACGCCGTCTTGTCACTGACCTATGCCACCTGACCTATGCCACACAACCTGTGCCACGCCGTCTTGTCACTGACCTATGCCACACCACCTGTGCCACACGCCGTCTTGTCACTGACCTGTAATCACACAACCTGTGCCACGCCGTCTTGTCCACAACCTATGCTACACTTGTCACTGACCTGTGCCCACCAGTCTTGTCACTGACCTATGCCACACAACCTGTGCCACCGTCCTGTCCACTGTCTTGTCACTGACCTGTGCCACACCATCTTATCCACACAACCTGTGCCACGACATCTTGTCACAGACCTGTGCCACACAATCTTGTCACACATCCACCTGTGCCACGCCGTCTTGTCACTGACCTATGCCACACCGTCTGTGCCACGCCTGTCTTATGCCACACACCTATGCCACACCTGACCTGTGCCACCTGACCTCTTGTCACACCTATGCCACACACCTGTTTCCACACCGTCTTATAACACTGACCTATGCCACGCCATGTCTTAATCACTGACCTATGCCACACATCTATGCCACCACCTGTGCCAAGCGCCGTCTTGTCACATCTATGCCACACAACCTGTGCCACTGACCTGTGCCACGCCGTCTTGTGACACTGACCTATGCCACACCTGTCTGTGCCGTCTTGTCACTGACCTGGACCATGCCGTCTTGTCACTGGCTTATGCCACACTATCTATGCCACGCCGTCTTGTCACACAACCTATGCCACACTGACCTGTGCCACGCCGTCTTGTCACTGACCTATGCCACACACTATCTGTGCCACGCCGTCTTGTCACACAACCTATGTCCACAACCTGTGCCACGCCGTCTTGTCACACACCTATGCCACACACCTGTGCCACGCCATCTTGTCACTGACCTGTGCCACGCAGTCTTGTCACACTGACCTGTAATCACTGACCCTGTGCCACGCCACTGTCTTGTCACACAATCTATGCCACACACCTGTGCCACACCGTCTTGTCACTGACCTATGCCACACCAGTCTTGTCACACAACCTGTTATCCACACCGTCTTACCCACCTGACCTGTGCCACACCGTCTTATCACTGCCTATAATCCACACTGACCTCTGTGCCACACCATCTTATCACTGACCTATGCCACACAACCTGTGCCACGCCATCTTGTCACACACCTATGCCACACACCTGTGCCACGCCGTCTTGTCACACAACCTATATCCACAACCTGTGCCACGACAAATCTTGTCACACACCTGTAATCACACAGACCTGTGCCATGCCGTCTTATCACACAGCCTATGCCACGCCGTCTTGTCACACAGACCTATGCCACACAGACCTGTGCCACACCGTCTTGTCACAGTGACCTATGCCACACAGACCTGTACCACGCCGTCTTGTCACACCTGACCTATGCCACACTTGTCACTGACCTGTGCCACGCCGTCTTGTCACTGACCTATGCCACACTATCTGTGCCACGCCGTCTTGTCACACTGACCTATGCCACACCTGACCTGTGCCACACCGTCTTATCACACTGACCTGTGCCACCCATGACCTATGCCACTGACCTGTGCCACGCCGTCTTGTCACTGACCTATGCCACACCACCTGTGCCACGCCGTCTTGTCACTGACCTGTAATCACTGACCTGTGCCACGCCGTCTTGTCACTGACCTATGCCACGCCATCTTGTCACTGACCTATGCCACACACCTGTGCCACCATCTTGTCACACACCTATGCCACACCCTTGTCCACACAACCTGTGCCACGCCGTCTTGTCACTGACCTATGCCACACCGTCTTGTCACACATCCTGTGCCACACCGTCTTATCACACAACCTATGCCACTGATCTATGCCACACCACCTGTGCCACGCCGTCTTGTCACTGACCTATGCCACACAGACCTGTGCCACGCCGTCTTATCACACAGCCTGTGCCACACTGCCTGTGCCACGCACGTCTTGTCACTGACCTATGCCACCTGACCTGTTCCACACCGTCTTATCACACAGCCTATGCCACGCCATCTTAATCACTGACCTATGCCACCTGATCTATGCACACCACCTGTGCCACGCCGTCTTGTCACAACCTATGCCACTGACCTGTGCCACTGACCTGTCATGCCACCTCTTGTGCCACTGACCTGTGCCATGCCGTCTTGCACACAGACCTGTGCCACCTGCCTCTTGTCATGACTTATGCCACACTGACCTGTGCCACGCCGTCTTATCACACAACCTATGCCACACTACCTGTGCCACGCCCGTCTTGTCACACAGACCTATGCCACACAGCCTGTGCCACACCGTCTTGTCACACACCTGTATCACTGCACACTGCCTGTGCCACGCCGTCTTGTCACACCTGTATGCCACCTGACCTGTGCCACGCCGTCTTGTCACACAGACCTGTGCCACCACAGTCTTGTCCTGACTTGTCTGACACCACCTATAATCACAACCTGTGCCACGCCGTCTTGTCACTGACCTATGCCACACAGCCTGTGCCACGCCGTCTTGTCACTGACCTATGCCACACCAGTCTTACCACTGACCTGCACCACCCTGTCTTGTCACACAACCTGTGCCACGCCGTCTTGTCACCGTCCTATGCCACACTGACCTGTGCCACGTAATCTTGTCACTGCCACCTATCTTGCCACACACCTGTGCCACGCCGTCTTGTCACACAACCTATGCCACCTGACCTGTGCCACCCGTCTTGTCACTGACCTATGCCACACTGACCTGTGCCACACCGTCTTGTCACTGACCTGTAATCACACACCTGACCTGTGCCACCTGTCTATCTGATATCACACAGACCTGTGCCACACAATCTTGTCACACAACCTATGCCACACAGACCTGTGCCACACCGTCTTATCACTGACCTATGCCACACTGACCTATGCCACGCCGTCTTGTCACACCACCTGTGCCACGCTGACCTTATCACTGACCTGTGCCACGCCATCTTGTCACTGACCTATGCCACACTATCTGTGCCACACCGTCTTGTCACACTATGCCACACAGACCTGTGCCACGCCGTCTTGTCACTGACCTATGCCACACAACCTGCCATGCCACACTGACCTGTGCCACGCCGTCTTGTCACTGACCTATGCCACACCACCTGTGCCACGCCGTCTTGTCACTGACCTGTAATCACACAACCTGTGCCACACCGTCTTGTCACACCTGTGCCTGTGCCACGCCGTCTTATCACTGCCTATGCCACACTTATCCTGTGCCACCACCTCTTGTCACACAGACCTATGCCACACAGACCTATGCCACACCTGTGCCACGCATCTTGTCACTGACCCTATGCCACACCGTCTTAATCACTGACCTGTGCCACGTCGTCTTATCACACACCTGTGCCCTGACCTACCACACAATCTATGCCACACACCTGTCCACGCCATCTTGCCTGACCTATGCCACACACCTGTGCCACGCCGTCTTGTCACTGACCTATGCCACCTGACCTGTGCCACGCCGTCTTATCACACAACCTATGCCACACACCTGTTCCACACCGTCTTATCACACAACCTATGCCACGCCATGTTGATCACACACCTATGCCACCTGATCTATGCACACCACCTGTGCAAGCGCCGTCTTGATGCACAGATCTATGCCACACTGACCTGTGCCACCAGACCTATGCCACGCCGTCTTGTCACTGACCTATGCCACCGTCTTGTCACTGACCTGGACCATGCCGTCTTGTCACTGACCTTATGCCACACTATCTATGCCACGCCGTCTTGTCACTGACCTATGCCACACTATCTGTGCCACGCCGTCTTGTCACTGACCTATGCCACACAGTCTGTGCCATGCCGTCTTGTCACTGACCTATCCACACTGACCTGTGCCACGCCGTCTTGTCATTTAGCCTGTCCACTGACCTGTGCCACGCCGTCTTGTCACACCTGCCTACCATGATCTTGTCACACAACCTGTATGCCTACACTGTCTGTGCCACGCCGTCTTGTCACTGACCTATGCCACTGACCTGTGCCACGCCGTCTTGTCACACAGACCTATGCCACACCTTCTTGCACACCCTGCCACACCGTCTTATCACTGACCTGGACCATGCCGTCTTGTCACATGTGTCCTGTGCCACCTATCTGTGCCACGCCGTCTTGTCACACACCTATGCCACACTGACCTGTGCCACGCCGTCTTGTCACTGACCTATGCCACACAGCCTGTGCCACACCGTCTTGTCCACTGACCTGTAATCACACAGCCTGTGCCACGCCGTCTTGTCACACTGACCTGTGCCACGACCTGTCTTATCTTCTCTGACCTATGCCACCACCTGACCTGTGCCACGACGTCTTATCACTGACCTATGCCACACAACCTGTGCCACGCCGTCTTATCACACCTATGCCACACAGACCTGTGCCACGCCGTCTTGTCACTGACCTGTGCCACACAACCTGTTCCACACCGTCTTATCACTGACCTATGCCACACCACCGTCTTGTCACTGACCTATGCCACACAGACCTATGCCACACCACCTGTGCCACGCCGTCTTGTCACACAGTCTATGCCACACAACCTGTGCCACACAGACCTATGCCACGCCGTCTTGTCACTGACCTGTGCCACACAGACCTATGCCACACCACCTGTGCCACGCCGTCTTGTCACTGACCTATGCCACACAGACCTGTGCCACGTCGTCTTGTCACTGACCTATGCCATACCAATCTTGCCACACACCTGTGCCACGCCGTCTTGTCACTGACCTATGCCACACAAGCCTATCCACCAATCTTGTCACTGACCTATGCCACACAGATCTGTAACACCCACCTGTGCCAAGCGTCTGTATCACAGATCTATGCCACACACCTGTGCCACGCCGTCTTGTCACTGACCTATGCCACACACCTGTGCCACGCCGTCTTGTCACACTGACCTATGCCACACACCTGTTCACACCGTCTTATCACTGACCTATGCCACGCCACTGTTGTCACTGACCTATATCACTGATCTATGCCACACCACCTGTGCCACCATCTTAAATCTTGCAACACAGACCTATGCCACACTGACCTGTTTCCACACTGACCTATGCCACCACGTCTTGTGACCTGTCCTGTGCCATGCCGTCTTGTCACTGACCTGTGCCACCGTCTTATCACACAGTCTTATGCCACACTGACCTATGCCACGCCATCTTATCACCTGACCTATGCCATGCACTGACCTGTGCCACGCCGTCTTGTCACACCTATGCCACACAGACCTGTGCCATGCCTGATCTTATCACTGACCTATCACACAACCTGTGCCACGCCGTCTTGTCACACATGTGCCCTGTCCTGTCCTGCCACCTGTGCCCTTATCACCAGACCTGTGCCACTGATCTTGTCACAACCTATAATCACTGACCTGTGCCACGCCGTCTTGTCACTGACCTATGCCACACAGCCTGTGCCACACCGTCTTGTCACTGACCTATGCCACACCGTCTTGTCACACACCTGCCCACACCCTTGCCACTGACCTGTGCCACCCGTCTTATCTTGTCACTGACCTATGCCACACTATCTGTGCCACACCGTCTTGTCACTGACCTATGCCACTGACCTGTGCCACACCGTCTTGTCACTGACCTATGCCACACCCTGTGCCACGCCGTCTTGTCCACTGACCTGTATGCCACACACCTGTGCCACCACTTGTCTTATCCTGTCCACCACCTGTGCCACCTCTTATCACTGACCTGTGCCACGCCGTCTTATCACTGACCTATGCCACACTGACCTGTGCCACGCCGTCTTATCACACAATCTATGCCACACCTGCCTGTGCCACGCCGTCTTGTCACTGACCTATGCCACGCCGTCTTATCACTGTCCTATGCCACACCACCTGTGCCACCTGTGCCACGCCGTCTTGTCACTGACCTGTAATCACCTGACCTGTGCCACGCCGTCTTGTCACACAGGGATGACCTATGCCACGCCGTCTTATCACTGACCTATGCCACACACCTGTGCCACACAGTCTTGCCACACAACCTATGCCACACGCCGTCTTGCCTATGCCACACTGACCTGTGCCACGCCCATCTTGTCACACAGACCTATGCCACACCGTCTTGTCACACAACCTATGCCACCCGTCTTGTCACTGACCTATGCCACACTGACCTGTGCCAATCCGTCTTGTCACTGACCTATGCCACACAACCTGTGCCACGCCGTCTTGTCACACACCTATGCCACGCCATCTTGCCACTGACCTGTAATCACCCGTCTTGTCACTGACCTATGCCACACACCTGTGCCACACCAGTCTTGTCATCACTGACCTATGCCACCTGACCTGTGCCACACCGTCTTGTCACACAACCTATCTTGCCACTGACCTGTGCCACGCCGTCTTGTCACTGACCTATGCCACACCCTGTGCCACGCATCTTGTCACTGACCTGTAATCACTGACCTGTGCCACACCGTCTTGCACACAGACCTGTGCCACACACCTGTGCCACGCCGTCTTGTCACTGACCCTATGCCACACTATCCTGTGCCACACCGTCTTGTCACACAGCCTATGCCACTGATCTATGCCATGCCGTCTTGTCACTGACCTATGCCACACACACACCTGTGCCACGCCGTCTTGTCACTGACCTATGCCACACCTGTTTCCACCGTCTTATCACACAGACCTATGCCTGTGCCATGCCAGTCTTGTCACTGACCTGCCCACACCGTCTTATCACAACCTGGACCACGCCGTCTTGTCACTGACCTATGCCACACTGACCTGTGCCACACCGTCTTGTCACCTGACCTATGCCACACAGACCTGTGCCACGCCGTCTTGTCACACAGCCTATGCCACACACCTGTGCCACACCTCTTGCCACACAGACCTATCCACTGACCTGTGCCATCTGACCCTTGTCACACAGACCTATGCCACGCCACTTGTCACACAACCTATGCCACTGACCTGTGCCACACCGTCTTGTCACACACCTATGCCACACAGCCTGTGCCACGCCGTCTTATCACTGACCACCTGTGCCACGCCACTGTCTTGTCACCACCTATGCCCACGCCATCTTGTCACTGACCTATGCCACACTATCTATGCCACACCGTCTTGTCACTGACCTATGCCACACTGACCTGTGCCACGCCGTCTTATCACTGACCTATGCCACCTGTCATATGCCACTGACCTGTGCCACCCCGTCTTGTCACTGACCTATGCCACACCACCTGTGCCACGCCGTCTTGTCACTGACCTGTAATCACACAGCCTGTGCCACCGTCTTGTCACTGACCTGTGCCACGCCGTCTTGTCACTGGCCTATGCCACACAGACCTGTGCCACACCAGTCTTGTCACTGACCTATGCCACACACCTATGCCACACAGCCTGTGCCACGCAAATCTTGTCACACAACCTATGCCACACCGTCTTGTCACACAGCCTGTGCCACGACCTGTGTCTTGTCACACAGCCTATGCCACACAATCTATGCCACCACCTGTGCCACGCCGTCTTATCACAGTCTGACCTATGCCACAAGCCTGTGCCACGCCGTCTTGTCACACAACCTATGCCACACAGCCTGTGCCACGACCATCTTGTCACTGACCTATGCCACACAGACCTGTTCCACACCGTCTTATCACACAGACCTATGCCACGCCATGTTAATCACTGTATGCCACACATCTATGCACACCACCTGTGCCACGCCGTCTTGTCACCACATCTATGCCACTGACCTGTGCCACTTGTGACCTGTGCCACGCCGTCTTGTCACACAACCTATGCCATGCCGTCTTATCCTGACCTGGCCACGCCGTCTTGTCACTGACCTATGCCACACTATCTATGCCACGCCGTCTTATCACTGACCTATGCCACACTATCTGTGCCACGCCGTCTTGTCACCTGACCTATGCCACACCTGTGCCATGCCGTCTTGTCACACACCTATATCACACCCTGTGCCACGCCGTCTTGTCACACAACCTGTACCACACACCTGTGCCACGCCGTCTTGTCACACAACCTGTGCCACGCACCTCTTGTCACCAGACCTGTAATCACTGACCTGTGCCACGCCGTCTTGTCACACTGACCTATGCCACACTGACCTGTGCCACGCCGTCTTGTCACTGACCTATGCCACACCATCTTGTCACACACCTGTGCCTACCCGTCTTGTCACACAGACCTGTGCCACTGCCGTCTTGCCACAACCTGTATGCCACACCTGTGCCACACCTGTCTTGTCACTGACCTATGCCACACAGACCTGTGCCACGCCGTCTTGCACACACCTATGCCACACACCTGTGCCACACCGTCTTGTCACACAGCCTATATCCACACAGACCTGTGCCACGGCAATCTTGCCACACACCTGTAATCACACAGACCTGTGCCACACATCTTGTCACACTACCTGTGCCACGCCGTCTTGTCACACTGACCTATGCCACACTGACCTGTGCCACACGTCTTGTCACACTGACCTATGCCACACAGCCTGTGCCACGCCATCTTGTCACACCACCTGTACCACTGCCAGTCTTGTCACACAGCCTGTGCCACGCCATCTTGTCACACAACCTATGCCACACTATCTATGCCACACCATCTTGTCACTGATCTATGCCACACAGCCTGTGCCACGCCGTCTTATCACTGACCTATGCCACACAACCTATGCCACCACCTGTCACCACGCCATCTTAATCACTGACCTATGCCACCGTCACCTGTGCCACCACGCCGTCTTGTCACTGACCTGTATCACCTGACCTGTGCCACACCGTCTTGTCACCACTGCCTATGCCACGCCGTCTTATCACACAATCTATGCCACACAGCCTGTGCCACACCGTCTTGTCACACAACCTATACCACACAGACCTATGCCACACACCTGTGCCACGCCATCTTATCACACACCTATGCCACGTCTTATCACACCTATGCCACAACCTGTGCCACGCCTTATCACTGACCTATGCCACACATCCTATGCCACCACCTGTACACGCCGTCTTGTCACACACCTATGCCACACAGCCTGTGCCACGCCGTCTTGTCACACAGACCTATGCCACACACCTGTGCCACGACGTCTTGTCACACACCTATGCCACACAGCCTGTTCCACACCGTCTTATCACACAGACCTATGCCACGCCATGTTAATCACTGACCTATGCCACCGATCTATCACACCACCTGTGCCACGCCATCTTGTTGCCACACAGTCTATGCCACACTGACCTATGCCACACAACCTATGCCACGCCGTCTTGTGACACAACCTATGCCATGCCGTCTTGTCACACTGACCTGGACCATGCCGTCTTGTCACACAACCTATGCCACACTACCTGTGCCACACCGTCTTGTCACACTGACCTATGCCACACTATCTGTGCCACGCCGTCTTGTCACTGACCTATGCCACACAGCCTGTGCCACGCCGTCTTGTCACTGACTGTAATCACACTGACCTGTGCCACGCCGTCTTGTCACCACAGACCTGTGCCACACAACCTGTGCCACGCCGTCTTGTCACACTGACCTGTGCCACCTGTACCTGATCTTGTCACACACCTCTTGCACTGACCTGTGCCACGCCGTCTTGTCACTGACCTATGCCACACAACCTGTGCCACACCGTCTTATCACACACCTATGCCACACCAGTCTTATCACTGACCTGCCCACACCGTCTTGTCACACACCTGGACCACGCCGTCTTGTCACACAACCTATGCCACACTATCTGTGCCACACCGTCTTGTCACACTGACCTATGCCACACAGACCTGTGCCACGCCGTCTTGTCACTGACCTATGCCACACAGACCTGTGCCACGCCGTCTTGTCACACACCTGTAATCACACCTGACCTGTGCCACAGCTTATCCCATCACTGACCTGTGCCACGCCGTCTTGTCACACAGACCTGTGCCACACTGACCTGTGCCACGACCTCTTATCACACAGCCTATGCCACACAACCTGTGCCACGCCGTCTTATCACACTGACCTATGCCACACAACCTGTACCACGCCGTCTTATCACACAACCTATGCCACACTGACCTGTTCCACACCGTCTTATGTGGCACTGCCTATGCCACGCCGTCTTGTCACTGACCTATGCCACCTGACCTATGCCACACCACCTGTACCACGCCGTCTTGTTACACACGTCTTGCCACCTGACCTGTGCCACACACCTATGCCACGCCGTCTTGTCACTGACCTATGCCACACACCTATGCCACACCACCTGTGCCACGCCGTCTTGTCACACAGATCTATGCCACACTGACCTATGCCACGCCGTCTTGTCACTGACCTATGCCATGCCATCTTGTCACACAGACCTGTGCCACGCCGTCTTATCACACCTGTGCCACACTGACCTATGCCACGCATGATCTTATCACACCACCTGTGCCACGCCGTCTTATCACACAACCTATGCCACGCCGTCTTGTCACACTGGCCTTATGCCACACTATCTATGCCACACCGTCTTATCACTGACTATGCCACACAACCTGTGCCACGCCATCTTATCACACAACCTATGCCACACAACCTGTGCCACGCCATCTTATCACAACCTATGCCACACCACCTGTGCCACGCCGTCTTGTCACACAACCTGTAATCACACAGACCTGTGCCACGCCGTCTTATCACAGCCCTATGCCACTGCCATCTTATGCACACAACCTTGTCACCACCTATGCCACCTGACCTATGCCACACAACCTGTTGCCATGCAGTCTTGTCACAACCTGTGCCACACCGTCTTATCACTGACCTATGCCACACACCTGTGCCACACCGTCTTGTCACACAACCTATGCCACACAACCTGTGCCACGCCGTCTTGTCACTGACCTATGCCACACAACCTGTGCACGCCATCTTATCACACACCTATGCCACGCCATGTTTGCCACACAACCTGTATCACACCATCTTGCCACACAACCTATGCCAAACAACCTGTACCAAACAATCTTATCACACAACCTATGCCCCACAACCTGTGCCACGCCATCTTATCACACAAAATGTATCACACAACCTGTCCACGCCGTCTTATCACACACCTATACCACAAATCCTGTACCACACAATCTTGTCACACAACCTGTATCACACAACCTGGACCACACCTCTGCACACAACCTATGCCACACCGTCTTGTCACACACCTATGCCACACAACCTGTGCCACGCCATCTTATCACACCTGACCTATGCCACACAACCTATGCCACACAACCTATGCCACGCCATCTTGTCACACACCTATACCACACCACCTGTGCCACGCCGTCTTATCACTGACCTATAATCACACAACCTGTACCACGCCGTCTTATCGCACAACCTATGCCACGCCCTTATCACTGACAGCTATGCCACACTGACCTGTGCCACACAGTCTTATCACAACCTATGCCACACAACCTATGCCACACAACCTGTACCACGATCTTATCACACAACCTATGCCACACCGTCTTATCACACAACCTGTACCACGACAGCTTATCACACAACCTATACCACACAACCTGTGCCACGCCATCTTATCACACAACCTATGCCACACAACCTGTACCACGACATCTTATCACACAACCTATACCACACAACCTGTTCCACACCGTCTTATAACACAAGCTATACCACGCCATGTTATCACACAACCTATACCACACATCTATAACACACCACCTGTACCACGCCATCTTGTTACACACCTATGCCACACAACCTGTGCCACACAACCTATGCCACGCCGTCTTATGACACAACCTATGCCATGCCATCTTATCACACAACCTGTACTACCATGCCATCTTGTCACACAACTTATGCCACACTATCTATGCCACACCATCTTATCACACAATCTATGCCACACAACCTGTGCCATGCCATCTTATCACACAACCTATACCACACAATCTGTACCATGCCATCTTATCACACAGCCTGTATCACACAACCTGTGCCACGCCATCTTGTTACACAATCTATGCCACACAACCTGTGCCACACAACCTATGCCACGCCGTCTTGTGACACAACCTATGCCATGCCATGTTATCACACAACCTATGCCACACAATCTATAACACACCACCTGTACAACGCCATCTTATTACACAGTCTATGCCACACAACCTGTGCCACACAACCTTACCACGCCGTCTTGTGACACAACCTATGCCATGCCATCTTATCACACCCTGGACCATGCCGTCTTGTCACTGGCTTATGCCACACTATCTATGCCACACCATCTTATCACTGACTTATGCCACACTATCTATGCCACGCCGTCTTGTCACACACCTATGCCACACAATCTGTGCCATGCCATCTTATCACACAATCTGTATCACACACCTGTGCCACGCCATCTTGTCAAACAACCTACACCGCACAACCTGTGCCACGCCATCTTATCACACAACCTGTACCACGCAATCTTATCACACAACCTATATCACTGACCTGTACCACGCCATCTTATCACACAACCTATACCACACAACCTGTGCCACACCATCTTGTCACACCTATACCACACCAGTCTTGTCACACAACCTGCACCACACCATCTTGTCATCACCTATGCCACAACCTGGACCATGCCGTCTTATCACACAACTTATGCCACACTATCTGTGCCACACCATCTTATCACACAACCTATGCCACACAACCTGTGCCACGCCGTCTTATCACACAACCTATACCACACACCTGTACCACACCATCTTATCACACACCTGTATCACACAACCTGTACCAGGCAATCTTATCACACAACCTGTGCCACGCTATCTTATCACACAACCTATACCACACAACCTGTGCCACGACATCTTATCACACATCCTAAACCACACAACCTGTACCACGCCATCTTATCACACAACCTATACCACACAACCTGTACCACGACATCTTATCACACAACCTATACAACACAACCTGTTCCACACCATCTTATAACACAACCTATGCCACGCCATCTTATCACACAACCTATGCCACACAACCTATACCACACCACCTGTACAACGCCGTCTTGTTACACTGTCTATGCCACACAACCTATGCCACACAACCTATACCACGCCATCTTATCACACAACCTATACCACACAACCTATACCACACCACCTGTACCACGCCATCTTATCACACAATCTATACCACACAACCTATACCACGTCATCTTATGACACAACCTATACCATACCATCTTATCACACAACCTATACCACGCCATCTTATCACACAACCTATGCCACACAACCTATACCACGCAATCTTATCACACCACCTGTACCACGCCGTCTTATCACACAACTTATACCACGCCATCTTATCACACAACTTATACCACACTATCTATACCACACCATCTTATCACACAATCTATACCACACAACCTGTGCCACGCCATCTTATCACACAACCTATACCACACAACCTATACCACGCCATCTTATCACACAACCTATGCCACACCACCTGTGCCACGCCATCTTATCACACAACCTAATCACACAACCTGTGCCACGCCATCTTATCGCACAGCCTATGCGGCGCCATCTTATCACACAAGCTATGCCACACAACCTGTACCACACAATCTTATCACACAACCTATGCCACACAACCTATGCCACACAACCTGTACCATGCAATCTTATCACACAACCTATGCCACACCATCTTGTCACACAACCTATGCCACACACCTATGCCACACCGTCTTATCACACACCTATACCACACAACCTGTGCCACGCCATCTTATCACACAACCTATACCACACAACCTGTATCACGCCATCTTATCACACAACCTATACCACGCCATATTACCACACACCTGTATCACACCATCTTGCCACACACCTATACCAAACAACCTGTACCAAACAATCTTATCACACAACCTATGCCCCACAACCTGTGCCACGCCATCTTATCACACAAAATGTATCACAACCTGTGCCACGCCATCTTATCACACAACCTATACCACAAATCCTGTACCACACAATCTTATCACACCTATATCACACAACCTGAACCACACCATCTATTCACACACCTATGCCACACCGTCTTATCACACATCTATACCACACAACCTGTGCCACGCCGTCTTATCACACCTATACCACACAACCTATACCACACAACCTGCACCACGCCATCTTATCACACAACCTATGCCACACCACCTGTGCCACGCCGTCTTATCACACCTATATCACACAACCTGTGCCACGCCATCTTATCGCACACCTGTACTACGCCATCTTATCACACAAGCTATGCCACACAACCTGTACCACACAGTCTTATCACACAACCTATACCACACAACCGATGCCACACAACCTGTACCACGCAATCTTATCACACAACCTATGCCACACCATCTTATCACACAACCTGTGCCACGACAGTCTTATCACACAACCTATGCCACACAACCTGTGCCACGCCATCTTATCACACACCTATGCCACACAACCTGTACCACGACGTCTTATCACACAACCTATACCACACAACCTGTTCCACACCATCTTATAACACAAGCTATACCACGCCATGTTATCACACAACCTATACCACACAATCTATAACACACCACCTGTACAACGCCATCTTGTTACACAATCTATGCCACACAACCTATGCCACACAACCTATGCCACGCCATCTTATGACACAACCCTATGCCATGCCATCTTATCACACAACCTGGACCATGCCATCTTATCACACAACTTATACCACACTATCTATGCCACACCGTCTTATCACACAACTTATGCCACACTATCTATGCCACGCCATCTTATCACACCTATACCACACAATCTGTGCCATGCCATCTTATCACACAATCTATATCACACAACCTGTGCCACGCCATCTTATCAAACAACCTACACCGCACAACCTGTGCCACGCCATCTTATCACACAACCTGTACCACGCAATCTTATCACACAACCTATATCACACAACATGTACCACGCCATCTTATCACACAACCTATACACACAACCTGTGCCACACCGTCTTGTCACACAACCTATACCACACCAGTCTTGTCACACAACCTGCACCACACCATCTTATCACACAACCTGGACCATGCCGTCTTATCACACAACTTATGCCACACTATCTGTGCCACACCATCTTATCACACAACCTATACCACACAACCTGTACCACGCCATCTTATCACACAACCTATGCCACACAACCTGTACCACACCATCTTATCACACAACCTGTAATCACACAACCTGTGCGAGGCAATCTTGTCACACAACCTGTACCACGCTATCTTGTCACACACCTATGCCACACAACCTGTACCACGACATCTTATCACACATCCTAAAACCACACAACCTGTGCCACGCCATCTTATCACACAACCTATACCACACAACCTGTGCCACGACGTCTTATCACACAACCTATACCACACAACCTGTTCCACACCATCTTATAACACAACCTATGCCACGCCATCTTATCACACAACCTATACCACACACCTATGCCACACCACCTGTACAACGCCGTCTTGTTACACAATCTATGCCACACAACCTATGCCACACAACCTATGCCACGCCATCTTATCACACAACCTATGCCACACAACCTATACCACACCACCTGTGCCACGCCGTCTTATCACTGATCTATGCCACACACCTGTGCCACGTCGTCTTGTGACACTGACCTATACCATACCATCTTATCACACACCTATGCCACGCCGTCTTGTCACACAACCTATGCCACACAACCTATACCACGCAGATCTTATCACACCACCTGTACCACGCCGTCTTATCACACAACTTATACCACGTCTTGTCACACAACTTATACCACACTATCTATGCCACACCATCTTATCACACATCTATGCCACACAACCTGTACCACGCCATCTTATCACACAACCTATACCACACAACCTATGCCACGCCATCTTATCACACAACCTATACCACACCACCTGTGCCACGCCATCTTATCACACAACCTATATCACACACCTGTGCCACGCCGTCTTATCGCACAGCCTATACGGCACCATCTTATCACACAAGCTATGCCACCACACCTGTGCCACACATCTTATCACACAACCTATGCCACACAACCTATACCACACAACCTGTACCATGCAATCTTATCACACAACCTATGCCACACCATCTTATCACACAACCTATACCACACTGACCTATACCACACCATCTTATCACACCCTATGCCACACAACCTGTGCCACGCCATCTTATCACACAACCTATACCACACAACCTGTATCACGCCATCTTATCACACAACCTATACCACGCCATATTACCACACAACCTATATCACACCATCTTGCCACACAACCTATACAAACAACCTGTACCAAACAATCTTATCACACAACCTATGCCCCACAACCTGTACCACGCCGTCTTATCACACAACCTGTACCACGCCATCTTATCACACAACCTATACCACAAATCCTGTACCACACAATCTTATCACACAACCTATATCACACAACCTGAACCACACCATCTATTCACACACCTATACCACACCATCTTATCACACATCTATACCACACAACCTGTGCCACGCCATCTTATCACACAACCTATACCACACAACCTATGCCACACAACCTGTTTCTTATCACACAACCTATGCCACACCACCTGTGCCACGCCATCTTATCACACAACCTGTAATCACCTGTGCCTGTACCACGCCATCTTATCGCACAACCTATGCTACGCCATCTTATCACACAAGCTATGCCACACAACCTGTACCACACAATCTTATCACACAACCTATACACACACCTGTACCACGACATCTTATCACACAACCTATACCACACAACCTGTTCCACACCATCTTATCACACAACCTATACCACACCACCTGTACCACGCCATCTTATCACACAATCTATGCCACTGACCTGTACCACGTCGTCTTATGACACAACCTATACCATACCATCTTATCACACAACCTATGCCACGCCATCTTATCACACAACCTATGCCACACAACCTATACCACGCAATCTTATCACACCACCTGTACCACGCCGTCTTATCACACAACTTATACCACGCCATCTTATCACACAACTTATACCACACTATCTATACCACACCATCTTATCACACAATCTATACCACACAACCTGTACCACGCCATCTTGTCACACAACCTATACCACACAACCTATACCACGCCATCTTGTCACACAACCTATACCACACCACCTGTGCCACGCCATCTTATCACACACCTATATCACACAACCTGTACCACGCCATCTTATCGCACAGCCTATACGGCGCCATCTTATCACACAAGCTATACCACACAACCTGTACCACACAATCTTATCACACAACCTATACCACACAACCTATACCACACAACCTGTGCCATGCAATCTTATCACACCATCTTATCACACAACCTATACCACACAACCTATGCCACACCATCTTATCACACAACCTATACCACACAACCTGTGCCACGCCGTCTTATCACACACCTATACCACACAACCTGTATCACGCCATCTTATCACACAACCTATACCACGCCATCTTACCACACAACCTGTATCACACCATCTTGCCACACAACCTATACCAAACAACCTGTACCAAACAATCTTATCACACAACCTATGCCCCACAACCTGTGCCACGCCATCTTATCACACAACCTGTACCACGCCATCTTATCACACAACCTATACCACAAATCCTGTACCACACATCTTATCACACAACCTATATCACACAACCTGAACCACACCATCTGTTCACACAACCTATGCCACACCATCTTATCACACATCTATGCCACACAACCTGTGCCACGCCGTCTTATCACACAACCTATGCCACACAGCCTATACCACACAACCTACACCACGCCATCTTATCACACAACCTATACCACACCACCTGTGCCACGCCGTCTTATCACACACCTGTAATCACACAACCTGTGCCACGCCATCTTATCGCACAACCTATACTACGCCATCTTATCACACAAGCTATGCCACACAACCTGTACCACACAATCTTGTCACACAACCTATACCACACAACCGATGCCACACAACCTGTGCCACGCAGTCTTATCACACACCTATACCACACCATCTTATCACACAACCTGTACCACGACAGCTTATCACACAACCTATGCCACACAACCTGTACCACGCCATCTTATCACACAACCTATACCACACAACCTGTACCACGACATCTTATCACACAACCTATACCACACAACCTGTTCCACACCATCTTATAACACAAGCTATACCACGCCATGTTATCACACAACCTATACCACACAATCTATAACACACCACCTGTACAACGCCATCTTATTACACAATCTATACCACACAACCTATGCCACACAACCTATACCACGCCATCTTATGACACAACCTATACCATGCCATCTTATCACACAACCTGGACCATGCCATCTTATCACACAACTTATGCCACACTATCTATACCACACCATCTTATCACACAATCTCTACCACACAACCTGTACCATGCCATCTTATCACACAACCTATACCACACAATCTGTGCCATGCCATCTTATCACACATCTATATCACACAACCTGTACCACGCCATCTTATCAAACAACCTACACCGCACAACCTGTACCACGCCATCTTATCACACAACCTGTACCACGCAACTTGTCCACAACCTCTATCACACAACATGTACCACGCCATCTTATCACACAACCTGTACCACACAACCTGTACCACACCGTCTTATCACACAACCTATACCACACCAATCTTATCACACAACCTGCACCACACCATCTTATCACACAACCTAGACCATGCCATCTTATCACACAACTTATACCACACTATCTGTACCACACCATCTTATCACACAACCTATACCACACAACCTGTACCACGCCATCTTATCACACAACCTATACCACACAACCTGTACCACACCATCTTATCACACAACCTATATCACACAACCTGTACGACGCAATCTTATCACACAACCTGTACCACGCTATCTTATCACACAACCTATACCACACAACCTGTACCACGACATCTTATCACACATCCTAAAACCACACACCTGTACCACGCCTCTTATCACACAACCTATACCACACAACCTGTACCACGACATCTTATCACACCTATACCACACAACCTGTTCCACACCATCTTATAACACAACCTATACCACGCCATCTTATCACACAACCTATACCACACAACCTATACCACACCACCTGTACAACACCATCTTATTACACAATCTATACCACACAACCTATGCCACACAACCTATACCACGCCATCTTATCACACAACCTATACCACACAACCTATACCACACCACCTGTACCATGCCATCTTATCACACAATCTATACCACACAACCTATACCACGTCATCTTATGACACAACCTATTCCATACCATCTTATCACACAACCTATACCACGCCATCTTATCACACAACTTATACCACACTATCTATACCACACCATCTTATCACACAACCTATGCCACACAACCTATACCACGCAATCTTATCACACCACCTGTACCACGCCGTCTTATCACACAACTTATACCACGCCATCTTATCACACAACTTATACCACACTATCTATACCACACCATCTTATCACACAATCTATACCACACAACCTGTACCACGCCATCTTATCACACAACCTATACCACGCCATCTTATCACACAACCTATACCACACCACCTGTACCACGCCATCTTATCACACAACCTATATCACACAACCTGTACCACGCCATCTTATCGCACAACCTATACTACGCCATCTTATCACACAAGCTATACACAACCTGTACCACACAGCTTATCACACAACCTATACCACAACCTATACCACACAACCTGTACCACGCATCTTATCACACAACCTATACCATACCATCTTATCACACAACCTATACCACAACCCTATACCACACCATCTTATCACACAACCTATACCACACAACCTGTACCACGCCATCTTATCACACAACCTATACCACACAACCTGTATCACGCCATCTTATCACACAACCTATACCACGCCATATTACCACACAACCTATATCACACCATCTTACCACACAACCTATACCAAACAACCTGTACCAAACAATCTTATCACACAACCTATACCCCACAACCTGTACCACGCCATCTTATCACACAAAATGTATCACACAACCTGTACCAAGCCATCTTATCACACAACCTATACCACAAATCCTGTACCACACAATCTTATCACACAACCTATATCACACAACCTGAACCACACCATCTATTCACACAACCTATGCCATGCCATCTTATCACACAACCTGTACCACAGCATCTTATCACACAACCTATACCACACCATCTTATCACACAATTTATACCACACAATCTATACCATGCCATCTATTCACACAACCTGTACCACGCCATCTTATCACACAACCTATACCACACTTGTACAACACCATATTGTCACACAACCTATACCACACAACCTGTACCACGCCATCTTATCACACAACCTATACCACACAACCTGTACCACGCCATCTTATCACACAACCTATACCACGCCATCTTATCACACAACCTGTACCACGCCATCTTATCACAAACCTATACCATGCCATCTTACCACACAACCTATACCACACAACCTGTACCACACCATCTTATCACACAACCTATATCACACACCCTGAACCACACCATCTTATCACACAACCTATACCATGCCATATTATCAAACAACTTATACCACACTATCTATACCACACCATCTTATCACACAATCCATACCACACAATCTATACCATGCCATACCACACCATCTTATCACACAATCCATACCACACAATCTATACCATGCCATGTTATCACACAACCTATGTCACACAACCTGTACCACGCCATCTTATCACACACCTATATCTTACACCATCTTATCACACAAAATATATCACACTACCTTGACCACGCCATCTTATTACACAACCTATACCACACAACCTGTAGCACGCCATCTTATCACACAACCTATATCACAAGACATATACCACGCCATCTTATCACACAACCTATACAATGCCATCTTATCACACAACCTGTACAACACAACCTGTACCACGCCATCTTATCACACAACTTATACCACACTATCTATACCACACCATCTTATCACACAATCTATACCACACAATCTATACCATGCCATCTTATCACACAACCTATACCACACAACCTGTACCACGCCATCTTATCACACAACCTATACCACACAACCTGTATCACACCATCTTATCACACAACCTATACCACACCAATCTTATCACACAACCTGCACCACACCATCTTATCACACAACCTAGACCATGCCATCTTATCACACAACTTATACCACACTATCTATACCACACCATCTTATCACACAACCTATACCACACAACCTGTACCACGCCATCTTATCACACAACCTATACCACACAACCTGTACCACACCATCTTATCACACAACCTATATCACACAACCTGTACGACGCAATCTTATCACACAACCTGTACAACACAACCTGTACCACGCCATCTTATCACACAACTTATACCACACTATCTATACCACACCATCTTATCACACAACCTATACCACACAACCTGTACCACGCCATCTTATCACACAACCTATACCACACAACCTGTACCACACCATCTTATCACACAACCTATATCACACAACCTGTACGACGCAATCTTATCACACAACCTATACCACGCCAACTTATCACACAATCTATACCACACAACCTGTACCACGCCATCTTATCGCACAACATATACCACACAACCTGTACCACGCAATCTTATCACACATCATATACCACACAACCTGTACCATGCTATCTTATCACACAACCTGTACCACACAACCTGTACCAAACCACCTGTACAACGCCATCTTATTACACAATCTATACCACACAACCTATGCCACACAACCTATACCACGCCATCTTATGACACAACCTATACCACGCCATCTTATCACACCACCTGTACCACGCATCTTATCACACAACTTATACCACACTATCTATACCACACCATCTTATCACACAATCTATACCACACAACCTGTACCACACCATCTCATCACACAACCTATACCACACAACCTGTACCATGCCATCTTATCACACAACCTGTACCACGCCATCTTATCACACAACCTACACCACACAACCTATACCACACCACCTGTACCACGCCATCTTATCACACAAACTGTACCACGCCATCTTATCACACAACCAATACCACACAACCTATACCACACAACCCGTACAACGACGTCTTATCACACAACCTGTACCACGCAATCTTATCACACAACCTATAGCACACAACCTGTACCACGCAATCTTATCGCACAACCTATATCACACAACCTGTACCACGCCATCTTATCACACAACCTGTACCACACCATCTTATAACACAACTTATATCACACAACCTGTACCACACCATCTTATCACACAACCTATACCACACAACCTGTACCACGCCATCTTATCACACAACCTATACCACACAACCTATACCACACCATCTTATCACACAATCTATACCACACAATCTATACCACACCATCTTATCAAACAACCTATATCACACAACCTGTACCAAGCCATCTTATCACACAACCTATACCACACAACCTATACCAGACCATCTTATCACACAACCTTTACCACACAATCTATACCACACAATCTATACCACACCATCTTATCACACAATCTATACCACACAATCTATACCACGCCATCTTATCACACAACCTGTACCACACAACCTGTACCATGTCATCTTATCACACAACCTATACCACACAACCTATACCACACCATCTTATCACACAACCTAAAGTTGAAGTCTGAAGTTCACATACACCTTAGCCAAATACATTTAAACTCAGTTTTTCACAATTCCTGACATTTAATTCTAGAAAAAGTTCCCTGTCTTAGGTCAGTTAGGATCACCACTTTATTTTAAGAATGTGAAATGTCAGAATAATAGTAGAGTGAGTTATTTATTTCAACTTTTATTTATTTCATTACATTCCCAGTGGGCCAGAAGTATACATACACTCAATTCGTATTTAGTAGCATTGCCTTTAAATTGTTTAACTTGGGTCAAACATTTCAGATAGCCTTCCACAAGCTTCCCATAATAAGTTGGGTGAATTTTAGCCAATTCCTCCTGACAGAGCTGGTGTAACTGAGTCAGGTTTTGTAGGCCTCCGTGCTCGCATACGCTTTTTCAGTTCTGACCACAAATTGTCTCTAGGATTGAGGTCAGGGCTTTGTGATGGCCACTCCAATACCTTGACTTTGTTGTCCTTTAGCCATTTTGCCACAACTTTGGAAGTATGCCTGGGGTCATTGTTCATTTGGAAGACCCATTTCCGACCAAACTCATGATGCCATCTATTTTGTATAGTGCACCAGTCCCTCCTACAGCAAAGCACCTCCACAACATGATGCTGCCACCCCCGTGCTTCACAGAAGGGATGGTGTTCTTCGGCTTGCAAGCAACCCCCCTTTTCCTCCAAACATAACGATGGTCATTATGGCCAAACAGTTTTATTTTTGTTTCATGAGACCAGAGGACATTTCTCCAAAAAGTACGATCTTTGTCCCCATGAGCAGTTGCAAAGCGTGGTCTGGCTTTTTTTATGGCGGTTTTGGAGCAGTGTCTTCTTCCTTGCTGAGCGGCCTTTCAGGTTATGTCGATATATGACTTGTTTTACTGTGGACATAGATACTTTTGTACCTGTGTCCTCCAGCATCTTCACATGGTCGTTTGCTCTTGTTCTGGGATTGATTTGCACTTTTCGCACCAAAGTACATTCATTCTAGGAGACAGAAAGCATCTCCTTCCTGAGAGGTATGATGGCTGCGTGGTCCCATGGTGTTCATACTTGCGTACTATTGTTTGTACAGATGGACATGGTACCTTCAGGCGTTCGGAAATTGCTCCCAAGGATGAACCAGACTTGTGGAGGTCTACAACTGTTTTCTGAGGACTTGGCTGATTTCTTTTGATTTTCCCATGATGTCAAACAAAGAGTCACTGAGTTTGAAGGTAGGCCTTGAAATACATCCACAGGTACAAATCCAATTGACTTAAATGATGTCAATATGCCTATCAGAAGCTCTTAAAGCCATGACATAATTTTCTGAAATGTTCCAAGCTGTTTAAAGGCACAGTCAATTTAGTGTATGTAAACTTCTGAGCCACTGGAATTGTGATACGTGAAATAATCTGTCTGTAAACAATTGTTGGAAACATTATTTGTGTCATGCACAAAGTAGATGTCCTAACTGACTTGCCAAAACTATAGTTTGTTCAAAATACATTTGTGGAGTGGTTGAGTTTTTTCTGTGACAAGCCAAATTTCTTCAGCCTACTGAGGTTGAAGAGGCGCTGTTGCGCCTTCTTCACCACGCTGTCTGTGTGGGTGGACCATTTCAGTTTGTCCGTGATGTGTACGCCGAGGAACTTAAAACTTTCCACCTTCTCCACTACTGTCCCGTCGATGTGGATAGGGGTGTGCTCCCTCTGCTGTTTCCTGAAGTCCAAGATCATCTCCTTTGTTTTGTTGACGTTGAGTGTGAGGTTATTTTCTGACACCACACTCCGAGGGCCCTCACCTCCTCCCTGTAGGCCATCTCGTCGTTGTTGTTAATCAAGCCTACCACTTTAGTCCCGTCTGAAAACTTGAGGATTGAGTTGGAGTCGTGCATGGCCACGCAGTCATGGGTGAACAGAGAGTACAGGAAAGGGCTGAGAACGCACCCTTGTGGGGGCTCAGTGTTGAGGATCAGCGGGGTAGAGATGTTGTTTCCTACCCTCACCACCTGGGGGCGGCCCGTCAGAAAGTTCAGGACCCAGTTGCACTTCTGGACAACATAACAGCGATCACTCACCACGAACTGGCAGAAGCTTTTTTTCCTTTAACGAGTCCGTTGAGCCCGACGTAAAGGACATACTGCTTTCCCGGGAACAGGCCCAAATCTCCCTAATTTGCGTGAAGAGAAGAAGAAAAACAGGGCAGAGGTCAGACTGCCTTTTGAGAATTTGTAGGCGGTCGAATAAACCTCCACTGCCCTCCGTTCTACTAGCTAACGTGCAATCATTGGAAAATAAAATTGACGACCTACGAGGAAGATTAAACTACCAACTGGACATTAAAACTGTAAAATCTTATGCTTCATGGAGTCGTGACTGAACAACGACATTATCAACATACAGCTGGCTGGTTATACGCTGTAACCCACTATCGACCTAGAGAGTTTTCATCTGTATTTTTTAGCTGTCTACATACCACCACAGACCGATGCTGACACTAAGACCGCACTCAATGAGCTGTATACCGCCATAAGCAAACAGAAAAACACTCATGCAAAGGTGGCGCTCCTAGTGGCCAGAGACTTTAATGCAAGGAAACTTAAATCAGTTTTACCTAATTTCTATCAGCATGTTAAATGTAAAACCAGAGGGGAAAAAAACTTTAGACCACATTTACTCCACACACAGAGACGCGTACCAAGTTCTCCCTCGCTCTCAAAAACTCAGCTGACTTCTATGCACGCTTCGAGGAAAATAACACTTATAAATGATTGAGAGCACCATCTGTTCAGGACGACTGCGTGATCACGCTCTCCGCAGCCGATGTGAGTAAGTCCTTTAAACAGGTCAACATTTACAAGGCCGCAGGGCCAGACGGATTACCAAGACATGTACTGCGAGCATGTGCCAACCAACTGGCAAGTGTCTTCACTGACATTTTCAACCTCTCCCTGTCGAGTCTATAACACCAACATGTTTTAAGCAGACCACCATAGTCCCTGTGCCCAAGAACACGGAGGTAACCTGCCTAAATGACTACCAACCTATAGCACTCACGTCTGTAGCCATGAAATACTTTGAAAGGCTGGTCAAGGCTCACATCAACACCATTAACCCAAAAATCCTAGACCCACTCCAATTTGCATACTGCCAGATCCGCAATCTCTATTGCAATCCACACTGCCCTTTCCCACCTGGACAAAATGAATACCTATGTGAGAATGCTTTTCATTGACTACAGCTCAGCGTTCAACACCATAGTGCCCTCAAAGCTCATCAATAAGCTAAGCACCCTGGGACTAAACACCTCCCTTTGCAACTGCCACATTCTCATCGATGCAGTGGAGCAGGTTGAGAGCTTCAAGTTCCTTGGTGTCCACATCACCAACAAACTAACATGGTCCAAGCACACCAAGACAGTTGTGAAGAGTGCACAACAAAACCTATTCCCCCTTAGGAGACTGAAAAGATTTGGCATGGGTCCTCAGATCCTCAAAAGGTTCTACAGCTGCACCATTGAGAGCATTCTGACTGGTTGCATCACTGCCTGGTATGGCAACTGCTTGGCCTCTGACCGCAAGACACTACAGAGGGTAGTGCGTACGGCCCAGGCCAAGCTTTATGCCATCCAGGACCTCTGTACCAGGCGGTGTCAGAGGAAGGCCCTAAAAATGTACACCACTGCTACTCTCTGTAATTATATATGCATAGTCGGTCGCAGTTGTCAATGAGAACTTGTTCTCAACTGGCCTACCCGATTAAATAAAGATGAAATAAAAATACTATTTTTTTTATTTTATTAAAAATCTATGCATAGTCACTTTAATAATTACCTACATGTACATATTACCTCAATTACCTCGACTAACTGGTGCCCCCGCACATTGACTCTATACAGTAGTCTCGCTATTGTTATTTTACTGCTGCTCTTTAATTACTTGTTCCTTTTATTTCTTATTTTTATTTTTATTTTTTTAACTGCATTGTTGGTTAGGGGCTCGTAAGTAATCATTTCACTGTAAGGTCTACATCTGTTGTATTTGGCGCATGTGACTAATAACATTTTATTTTATTTATGTCCCTCTAACTGCCCTGAATGCCTCTGCTGATCCTACAACTACTGTATGCAGCAATTGTGCATATGAATCAGATTTATGCTCTTAGCACTGAGGCGGTGTGTCCTATTCGGAAGTCCACTGTGTGCAGCTCTCCATGCACTAACATAAATAACATGAGAATATTTACTTCTGCTAAGCTTCCCAGTAAAGCAATGAAAACAAGCAAGCATCCCAGAAAAGTGTTAAAAATAGCCAACATTAACATATGGCATTAACATTTTTCTTCATTTTTACTATTTTCTACATTGTAGAATAATAGTGAAGACATCAAAACTATGAAATAACACATATGTAATCATATAGTAACCAAAACGTGTTTTATATTTGAGATTCTTCAAATAGCCACCTTTTGCCTTGATGACAGCTTTGCACACTCTCATCTTCCGGCGCCGACAGAGATGGCCGCCTCGCTTCGCGTTCCTAGGAAACTATGCAGTTTTTTGTTTTTTTACGTGTTATTTCTTACACTAGTACCCCAGGTCATCTTAGGTTTCTTTACATACAGCCGAGAAGAACTACTGAATATAAGATCAGCGTCAACTCACCATCAGTACGACCAAGAATATGTTTTTCGCGATGCGGATCCTGTGTTCTGCCTTACAACCAGTGTAACCGAGTGGATCACATGCAGCGACCAAAAAAAAAAAACGACTCAGAAAAAGAGGGAAACGAAGCGGTCTTCTGGTCAGACTCCGGAGACGGGCACATCGTGCACCACTCCCTAGCATTCTTCTTGCCAATGTCCAGTCTCTTGACAACAAGGTTGATGAAATCCGAGCAAGGGTAGCATTCCAGAGGGACATCAGAGACTGTAACGTTCTTTGCTTCACGGAAACATGGCTAACTGGAGAGACGCAATCCGAAGCGGTGCAGCCAGCGGGTTTCTCCACGCATCGCGCCGACAGAAACAAACATCTTTCTGGTAAGAAGACGGACGGGGGCGTATGTCTTATGGCCAACGTGACATGGTGTGATGAAAGAAACATACAGGAACTCAAATCCTTCTGTTCACCTGATTTAGAATTCCTCACAATCAAATGTAGACCGCATTATCTACCAAGAGAATTCTCTTCGATTATAATCACAGCCGTATATATCCCCCCCAAGCAGACACATCGATGGCTCTGAACGAACTTTATTTAACTCTCTGCAAACTGGAAACGATTTATCCGGAGGCTGCATTCATTGTAGCTGGGGATTTTAACAAGGCTAATCTGAAAACAAGACTCCCTAAATTTTATCAGCATATCGATTGCGCAACCAGGGGTGGAAAGACCCTGGATCATTGTTACTCTAACTTCCGCGACGCATATAAGGCCCTGCCCCGCCCCCTTTCGGAAAAGCTGACCACGACTCCATTTTGTTGATCCCTGCCTACAGACAGAAACTAAAACAAGAAGCTCCCACGCTGAGGTCTGTCCAACGCTGGTCCGACCAAGCTGACTCCACACTCCAAGACTGCTTCCATCACGTGGACTGGGAGATGTTTCGTATTGCGTCAGACAACAACATTGACGAATACGCTGATACGGTGTGCGAGTTCATTAGAACGTGCGTTGAAGATGTCGTTCCCATAGCAACGATTAAAACATTCCCTAACCAGAAACCGTGGATTGATGGCAGCATTCGTGTGAAACTGAAGGCACGAACCACTGCTTTTAATCAGGGCAAGGTGTCTGGTAACATGACTGAATACAAACAGTGCAGCTATTCCTCCGCAAGGCTATCAAACAAGCTAAGCGCCAGTACAGAGACAAAGTAGAATCTCAATTCAACGGCTCAGACACAAGAGGTATGTGGCAGGGTCTACAGTCAATCACGGACTACAGGAAGAAACCCAGCCCAGTCACGGACCAGGATGTCTTGCTCCCAGGCAGACTAAATAACTTTTTTGCCCGCTTTGAGGACAATACAGTGCCACTGACACGGCCTGCAACGGAAACATGCGGTCTCTCCTTCACTGCAGCCGAAGTGAGTAAGACATTTAAACGTGTTAACCCTCGCAAGGCTGCAGGCCCAGACGGCATCCCCAGCCGCGCCCTCAGAGCATGCGCAGACCAGCTGGCCGGTGTGTTTACGGACATATTCAATCAATCCCTATACCAGTCTGCTGTTCCCACATGCTTCAAGAGGGCCACCATTGTTCCTGTTCCCAAGAAAGCTAAGGTAACTGAGCTAAACGACTACCGCCCGTAGCACTCACATCCGTCATCATGAAGTGCTTTGAGAGACTAGTCAAGGACCATATCACCTCCACCCTACCTGACACCCTTGACCCACTCCAATTTGCTTACCGCCCAAATAGGTCCACAGACGATGCAATCTCAACCACACTGCACACTGCCCTAACCCATCTGGACAAGAGGAATACCTATGTGAGAATGCTGTTCATCGACTACAGCTCGGCATTCAACACCATAGTACCCTCCAAGCTCGTCATCAAGCTCGAGACCCTGGGTCTCGACCCCGCCCTGTGCAACTGGGTACTGGACTTCCTGACGGGCCGCCCCCAGGTGGTGAGGGTAGGCAACAACATCTCCTCCCCGCTGATCCTCAACACTGGGGCCCCACAAGGGTGCGTTCTGAGCCCTCTCCTGTACTCCCTGTTCACCCACGACTGCGCAGCCATGCACGCCTCCAAGTCAATCATCAAGTTTGCGGACGACACAACAGTGGTAGGCTTGATTACCAACAACGACGAGACGGCCTACAGGGAGGAGGTGAGGGCCCTCGGAGTGTGGTGTCAGGAAAATAACCTCACACTCAACGTCAACAAAACTAAGGAGATGATTGTGGACTTCAGGAAACAGCAGAGGGAACACCCCCCATCCACATCGATGGAACAGTAGTGGAGAGGGTAGCAAGTTTTAAGTTCCTCGGCATACACATCACAGACAAACTGAATTGGTCCACTCACACAGACAGCATCGTGAGGAAGGCGCAGCAGCGCCTCTTCAACCTCAGGAGGCTGAAGAAATTCGGCTTGTCACCAAAAGCACTCACAAACTTCTACAGATGCACAATCGAGAGCATCCTGGCGGGCTGTATCACCGCCTGGTATGGCAACTGCACCGCCCTCAACCGTAAGGCTCTCCAGAGGGTAGTGAGGTCTGCACAACGCATCACCGGGGCAAACTACCTGCCCTCCAGGACACCTACACCACCCGATGCTACAGGAAGGCCATAAAGATCATCAAGGACATCAACCACCCGAGCCACTGCCTGTTCACCCCGCTGCCATCCAGAAGGCGAGGTCAGTACAGGTGCATCAAAGCTGGGACCGAGAGACTGAAAAACAGCTTCTATCTCAAGGCCATCAGACTGTTAAACAACCACCACTAACATTGAGTGGCTACTGCCAACACACTGTCAATGACACTGACTCTACTCCAGCCACTTTAATCATGGGAATTGATGGGAAATGATGTAAATGTATCGCTAGCCACTTTAAACAATGCTACCTTATATAATGTTACTTACCCTACATTGTTCATCTCATATGCATACGTTGATACTGTACTCTATATCATCGACTGCATCCTTATGTAATACATGTATCACTAGCCACTTTAACTATGCCACTTGGTTTACATACTTATCTCATATGTATATACTGTACTCGATATCATCTACTGTATCTTGCCTATGCTGCTCTGTACCATCACTCATTCATATATCCTTATGTACATATTCTTTATCCCCTTACACTGTGTATGACAGTAGTTTTTTTTTGGAATTGTTAGTTAGATTACTTGCTCGTTATTACTGCATTGTCGGAACTAGAAGCACAAGCATTTCGCTACACTCGCATTAACATCTGCTAACCATGTGTATGTGACAAATAAAATTTGATTTGATTTGATTTGATTTGATTTGATTTTTGTGTACTACTCCCTTCACAGAACAGCTAGGTGGCCCCAAACTTTTGAACAGTAGTGTAGGTTGTGTGATAAGATTGTGTGAAATAGGTGGCGGGATGTTTTTTTGTCAGGATAGAGGGAAAGATGAACGGAGCAAAGTACAGAGAGATTCTTGATGAAAACCTGCTCCAGAGAGCTCAGTACCTCAGACTGGGGCGAAGGTTCACCTTCCAACAGGACAACGATCCTAAGCACACAGCCAAGACAACGCAGGAGTGGCTTCTTAAACAAGTCTCTGGATGTCCTTGAGTGGCCCAACAAGAGCCCGGACTTAAAGCCGATCAAACATCTCTGGAGAGACCTAAAAATAGCTGTGCAGCAACGCTCCCCATCCAACCTGACAGAGCTTGAGAGGATCTGCAGAGAAGAATGGGAGAAACTCCCAAAATACAGATGTACCAAGCTTGTAACGTCATGTTGCCAGAGTGATATGAGGGGTGTTCATGTTGCCAGAGTGATGTGAGGGGTGTTAATGTTGCCAGAGTGATATGAGGGGTGTTAATGTTGTTAGAGTGATATGTTGTTAGAGTGATATGAGGGGTGTTAATGTTGCCAGAGTGATATGAGGGGTGTTAATGTTGCCAGAGTGATATGATGGGTGTTAATGTTGTTAGAGTGATATGAGGGGTGTTAATGTTGCCAGATTGATATGAGGGGTGTTAATGTTGCCAGAGTGATATGAGGGGTGTTAATGTTGTTAAAGTGATATGAGGGGTGTTAATGTTGCCAGAGTGATATGAGGGGTGTTAATGTTGCCAGAGTGATATGAGGGGTGTTAATGTTGCCAGAGTGATATGAGGGGTGTTAATGTTGTTAGAGTGATATGAGGGGTGTTAATGTTGCCAGAGTGATATGGGCGGTGTTAATGTTGTTAGAGTGATATGAGGGGTGTTAATGTTGCCAGAGTGATATGAGGGGTGTTAATGTTGCCAGAGATATGAGGGGTGTTCATGTTGCCAGAGTGATGTGAGGGGTGTTTATGTTGAACAGAGTGATGTGAGGGGTGTTAATGTTGCCAGAGTGATAGGAGGGATGTTAATGTTGCCAGAGTGATATGAGGGGTGTTAATGTTGCCAGATATATGAGGGGTGTTATTGTTGCCATAGAGACATGAGGGGTGTTAGTTTTGCGAGAGCCCAGACAGTCCTCCCAGTAGCAGCAGGATGAACCAGACGAGACGTTGCCCTGTAATGAGCATTATCTGCTGTGTCCCGTGGGGAGACATATCTTTTACAGGCTGACATAATTGTAATTACCACAGTGACCAGAAGTAGCCTCTAGAAAGTTATTAAGAAGCTGTGACATCATCTGGCCGCTAGATCATGTGAGAGAAGCAGAGCGGTGCAACAGTGATGGTTCTCTGCCGCAGGCTGCCCGCTCTCCTGTCAGGATGGAATCTATTTCATTCCATTTTGTTCGCTTTCTTCAACTCCCTCTCCTCTATTTTCTCTACCTCCATCACTCGCTTCTGTCGATTTTTTTGTTGTTATTTTTTTGGCCTCCCTCTCTCTTTTCACTAACTAATAGTGTTCTAGAGACAGCATGGCACCTACTTATTGTCCGATTTTGTAATATATTTTTTCAGACCAGGCTGTGACAGGGTTTACGTCTTTACACACTCTAGCTAACATAAAAGCTGTTGCAGTATTGCCACAGTGCAACACTGTTTCCAAATAGTTGTGTTTCTGTAGATGATTTGTTCAGTAGCTCCAGACCTATTTTTTCTCTACAATATAACGACTAATTAACCTGAGTATCAGAGCAGCAGAGAGAAGCAGGCTGGCCGGGGTTCTGGCTCCAGTGAAGCACTGAGCTGTTTCTCATGGACTTATCTACAGGATGGAAATTGACCTGACTTCTGTGCTGCATGGATTTATCTACAGGATGGAAATTGACCTGACTTCTTTGCTGCAATCCATTTCCCTGCTAAGTCTCTGTGCCTGAATCTTCATTAACTTAATTCCTGTCTTTATAGGGAAACGCTGGACATAGGAAATGGCGCCGTCACACCGGCAGTAACTATGTCCTCAGTTCCACAGTCAGTGAACAGTATAGACCAGACTTGCATAGTCAATGAACAGTGTTCATACTGGACTGGATCCACAGGGTCTGCTGACTGCTGTTTTGAAGAACCCAACATGACAGGCTAACTACAGTCGTGGCCAAAAGTTTTGAGAATGACACAAATATAAATTCACAATGTCTGCTGCCTCAGTTTGTATGATGGCAATTTGCATATACTCCAGAATGCTATGACGAGTGATCAGATGAATTGCAATTAATTGCAAAGTCCCTCTTTGCCATGCAAATTAACTGAATCCCCCAAAACATTTCCACTGCATTTCAGCCCTGCCACAAAAGGACCAGCTGACATCATGTCAGTGATTCTCTCGTTAACACAGGTGTGAGTGTTGACGAGGACAAGGCTGGAGATCCCTCTGTCATGCTGATTGAGTTCGAATAACAGATTGGAAGCTTCAAAAGGAGGGTGGTGCTTGGAATCATTGTTCTTCCTCTGTCAACCATGGTTACCTTCAAGGAAACACGTGCCGTCATCAATGATTTGCGCAAAAAGGGCTTCACAGGCAAGGATATTGCTGCCAGTAAGATTGCACCTAAATCAACCATTTATCGGATCATCAAGAACTTCAAGGAGAGCGGTTCAATTGTTGTGAAGAAGGTTTCAGGGCGCCCAAGAAAGTCCAGCAAGCGCCAGGACCGTCTCCTAAAGTTGATTCAGCTGCGGGATCGGGCACCACCAGTACAGAGCTTGCTCAGGAATGGCAGCAGGCAGGTGTGAGTGCATCTGCACGCACAGTGAGGCGAAGACTTTTGGAGGATGGCCTGGTGTCAAGAAGGGCAGCAAAGAAGCCACTTCTTTCCAGGAAAAACATCAGGGACAGACTGATATTCTGCAAAAGGTACAGGGATTGGACTGCTGAGGACGAGGGTAAAGTCATTGTCTCTGATGAATCCCCTTTCCGATTGTTTGGGGCATCCGAAAAAAGCTTGTCCGGAGAAGACAAGGTGAGCGCTACCATCAGACCTGTGTCATGCCAACAGTAAAGCATCCTGAGACCATTCATGTGTGGGGTTGCGTCTCAGCCAAGGGAGTGGGCTCACTCTGTCACGATCGTTGGAGTAGAAGGTGAGGACCAAAGCGCAGCGTGGTTAGTATACATTCTTCTTTATTGAAGAAAGAACATGAAGTAAACTGAATCAAAACAATAAACGAATAACGACCGTGAAGCTATAATAAGAAAACTGTGCTGACACAAGCAACTGACATAGACATAGATAATCACCCACAAAGTACCCACAGAATATGGCTGCCTAAATATGGTTCCCAATCAGAGACAACGATAGACAGCTGCCTCTAATTGAGAGCCAATCTAGGCAACCATAGACATACAATTTACCTAGAAAGGAAACAGCCCCATAAACTTACAAAACCCCTAGACAAGCCAAAAACACATACATCACCAATGTCACACCCTGACCTAGCCAAAAATAACAAGGAAAACAAAGAATACTAAGGTCAGGGTGTGACACACTCGCAATTGTTCCTAAGAACGCAGCCATGAATAAAGAATGGTACCAACACATCCTCTGAGAGCAACTTCTCCCAACCATCCAGGAACAGTTTGGTGATGAACAATGCCTTTTCCAGCATGATGGTGCACCTTGCTATAATGCCAAAGTGATAACTAAGTGGCTCGGGGAACAAAACATCGATATTTTAGGTCCATGGCCAGAAAACTCCCCAGACCTTAATCCCATTGAGAACTTGTTGTCCATCCTCAAGAGGTGGATGGAAAAGCAAAACCCCACAAATTCTGACAAACTCCAAGCATTGATTATGCAAGAATGGGCTGCCATCAGTCAAGATGTGGCCCAGAAGTTAATTGACAGCATGCCAGGGCGGTTTGTAGCGGTCTTGAAAAAGAAGGGTCAACACTGCAAATATTGACTCTTTGCATCAACTTCATGAAATTGTCAATAGAAGCCTTTGACACTTATGAAATGCTTGTAATTATACTTCACTAATCCATAGTAGCATCTGACAGAAATAAAGACACAAAGACAAAATTAATATTTGTGAAAATTAATACTTCCTCCTCACCCCCACTCGCCCCCATCCCCCTCACCCCCACTCTCCCCGATCCTGCTCACCCACACTCTCCCCCATCCTGCTCACCCCCACTCTTCCCCATCCTCCCCACTCTCCCCCATCCTCCTCACCCCCACTCTCCCCATCCTCCTCACCCCCACTCGCCCCATCCTCCTCACCCCCCACTCTCCCCCCATCTTCCTCACCCCCACTCTATCCCATCCTCCTCACCCCCACTTTCCCCATCCTCCTCACCCCCACTCTCCCCCATCCTCCTCACCCCCACTCGCCCCATCCTCACCCCCACTCTCTCCCACCCTCCTCACCCCCACTTTCCCCATCCTCCTCACCCCCACTCTCCCCCATCCTCCTCACCCCCACTCTCCCCATCCTCCTCACCCCCACTCGCCCCATCCTCCTCACCCCCACTCTCCCCCATCTTCCTCACCCCCACTCTATCCCATCCTCCTCACCCCCACTTTCCCCATCCTCCTCACCCCCACTCTCCCCCATCCTCCTCACCCCCACTCGCCCCATCCTCCTCACCCCCACTCCTCCCATCCTCCTCACCCCCACTCTCCCCATCCTCCTCACCCCCCACTCTCCCCCATCATCCTCACCCCCCCTCGCCCCATCCTCCTCACCCCCACTCTCTCCCATCCTCCTCACCCCCATCTCCCCCATCCTCCCCACCCCCACTCTCCCCATCCTCCTCACCCCCACTCTCCCCCATCCTCCTCACCCCCAGTCTCCCCATCCTCTCACCCCCACTCTTCCCATCCTCCTCACCTCCACTCTCCCCATCCTCCTCACCCCCACTCTCCCCCATCATCCTCACCCCCCACTCGCCCCATCCTCCTCACCCCCACTCTCTCCCATCCTCCTCACCCCCACTCTCCCCCATCCTCCCCACCCCCACTCTCCCCATCCTCCTCACCCCCACTCTCCCCATCCTCCTCACCCCCCACTCCCCCCATCCTCCTCACCCCCACTCTCCCCCATACCCTCACCCCCACTCTTCCCATTCTCCTCACCCCCTGCTCTCCCCTTCCTCCTCACCCACACTCATCCCCATCCTCCTCACCCCCACTCCCCCCATCCTCCTCACCCCCACTCTCCCCATCCTCCTCACCCCCACTCTCCCCATCCTCCTCACCCCCACTCTCCCCCATCCTCCTCACCCCCACTCTCCCCCATCCTCCTCACCCCCACTCTCCCCCATCATCCTCCCCCCCCACTCTCTCCTCCCCCACCCCCACTCTCCCCATCCTCCTCACCCCCTCTCCCCACCTCCTCACCCCCACTCCCCTCCATCTCACCCCACTCCCCCATCCTCCTCACCCCCACTCCCCCATCCTCACCCCCACTCTCCCCATCCTCCTCACCCCCACTCTCCTCCCCCCCCCACTCTCTCCCATCCTCCTCACCCCCACTCTCCCCCATCCTCCTCACCCCCACTCTCCCCATCCTCCTCACCCCCACTCTCCCCATCCTCCTCACCCCCACTCCCCCCATCCTCCTCACCCCCACTCTCCCCCATCCCTCACCCCCACTCTATCCCATCCTCCTCACCCCCACTCTCCCCATCCTCCTCACCCCCCCACTCTCCCCCATCCTCCTCACCCCCACTCCCCCATCCTCCTCACCCCCACTCTCCCCATCCTCCTCACCCCCACTCTCCCCCATCCTCCTCACCCCCACTCCCCCATCATCCTCACCCCCCCACTCTCCCCATCCTCCTCACCCCCACTCTCCCCATCCTCCTCACCCCCACTCTCCCCCTCCTCCCCACCCCCTCTCCCCATCCTCCTCCCCCCATCCTCCTCCTCACCCCCATCCTCTCCCCCCACTCTTCCCATCCTCCTCACCCCCACTCTCCCCATCCTCCTCCCCCACTCTTCCCACCCCCCACTCTCTCCCATCCTCCTCCCCCCATCCCTCCTCACCCCCACCCCCCATTCTCCTCCCCCATCCTCCTCCTCACCCCCACTCTCCCCCCACTCATCCTCCTCACCCCCACTCTTCCCATCCTCCTCACCCCCACCCACACTCTCCCCATCCTCCTCACCCCCACTCTCCCCCATCCTCCTCACCCCCACTCTCCCCATCCTCCTCACCCCCACTCTCCCCATCCTCCTCACCCCCCACTCTCTCCCATCCTCCTCCTCCCCCCATCCTCCTCCCCCCATCCTCCTCTCACCCCCACTCTCCCCCATCATCCTCACCCCCACTCTCCCCATCCTCCCCACCCCCACTCTCCCCCTCACCCCCACTCTCCCCCATCCTCCTCACCCCCACTCTCCCCATCCTCCTCACCCCCACTCTCCCCATCCTCCTCACCCCCACTCCCCCATCCTCCTCACCCCCACTCTCCCCATTCCTCACCCCCTGCTCTCCCCCATCCTCCTCACCAATCACCCATCCTCCTCCTCACCCCACTCATCCCCATCCTCCTCACCCCCACTCTCCCCATCCTCCTCACTCCTCACCCCTACTCTCCCAATCATCCTCAGCCCCCTCTCTCCCCATCCTCCTCACCCCCTACTCTCCCAATCATCCTCAACCCCTACTCTCAACCCCTACTCTCCCCCATACCCTCATCCCCACTCTCCCCCATCCTCCTTTTTTTTAGGTCTCTGTTCTTGGGAACTTGTTTTCAGTTCCTACCGCTTCCACTGGATGTCACCAGTCTTTGGAATTTGGTTGACGTTATTATTTTGTGCAATGAAGAAGTACGGCCATCTAGGAACTGCGTAACACTGTTGAGAGTTGCGCAAGACTTGAAAAGTAGCTTGGTTTGTTGTCTTCCTGTATTGAACACAGATAGACCCGCCTTCAATTTGATCGATTATTAACGTTTTACAATAAAGTTGTAATTCAAAAGTAGTTTGAAATGTTTTGGCAAAGTTTACAGGCAACTTTTTAAATATTTTGTAGTGACGTTGCGCAATTTGGAAGCTGTTTTTTTCTGGATCAAACGTGCCAAATAAATGGTCATCTTGGATATATATGGACGGAATTAATCGAACAAAAGGACCAATTGTGATGTTTATGGGACATATTGGAGTGCCAACCAAAGAAGCTCGTCAAAGGTAAGGCTTGTTTTATATTTTATTTCTGCGTTTTGTGTAGCGCCTGCAGGGTTGAAATATGCTACCCTCTTTGTTAACTGTTGTGCTATCATCAGATAATAGCTTCTTATGGTTTTGCCGAAAAGCCTTTTTAAAATCTGACATTCTGATTCACAGCGAGTGTACCTTTAATTTAGTATCTTACATGTGTGATTTAATGACAGTTTGATTTTGAAATCATTTTATTTGAATTTGCCGCGCTGCATTTTCCCTGGCTTTTGGCCAAGTGGGACGCAAGCGTCCCCTATACCATAAGATGGCGTGTGGGTTTAGGGTCAGGAATGTGGTTTAGAGTCAGGCGTGTGGGTTTAGGGTCAGGCATGTGGTTTAGGGTCAGGCGTGTGGGTTTAGGGTCAGGCATGTGGTTTAGCGTCAGGGGTGTGGGTTTAGGGTCAGGCGTGTGGGTTTAGGGTCAGGGGTGTGGGTTTAGGGTCAGGGGTGTGGGTTTAGGGATTTAGGGTCAGGGGTGTGGGTTTAGGGTCAGGTGTGTGAGTTTAGTGGAGGCTTTGGATTTAGGGTCAGGTGTGTGGGTTTAGGGTCAGGCGTGTGGGTTTAGGGTCAGGCGTGTGGGTTTAGGGTCAGGCGTGTGGGTTTAGGCTCAGGCTTGTGGATTTAGGGTCAGGGCTATAACATGCTGATGTATTATGCTACTACATGCTAACAATGGTTACAATGAACCGTGAGGGAAGGAGGAAAGAGGAAAGGTGGAGATACGTCAGGTAATCAGTTAAGGAATGAGAATAATTGTTGTTATCTCATCTCCTGCCAGATCTGACAGCCGAACCGTGCTCGGCGTTGTGCACACTTCACTTTCCTGCAGTTGTTACCTTTCATCACATCACCACTTTCATAATCCCTTTACAAAGCCCAGAACTTCGCTTCTCTACAGCCCCCACTACCCACCCTTCTCTACATCCCCCACTACCCTCCCTTCTCTACATCCCCCTCTACCCTTCCTTCTCTACACCCCCTCTACCCTCCCTTCTCTACAGCCCCCCCTTCTCTACACCCCCCTCTAGAGGGGATAGGTAGTTTGCCCCTGGTGATGCGTTGGGTGGACCATACCACCATCTGAAGAGTCCTGCGGTTGCAGGCGGTGCAGTTGCCGTACCAGGTGTTGATACAGCCTTACAGTGATTTCAAGTCTATGTATATAGGCATCAGCTTCTAATGTGCTAGTGATGGCTATTTAAAAGCCTGATGGCATTGCCTTCTGGATGATAGCAGGGTAAACCGGCAGTGTCTCAGATTGTTGTTGTCCTTGATGATCTTTTTGGCCTTCCCGTGACATTGGGTGCTGTATGTATCCCGGAGGGCAGGTAGTTTGCCCCAGATGATGCGTTGGGCAGACCGTACCATCCTCTGGAGAGCCCTGCAGTTGCAGGTGGTGCAGTTGCCGTACCGTATACAGCCCTACAGGATGCTCTCAATTGTGCATCTGTAAACGTTTGTGAGGGTTTTAGGTGTCAGGCGCTGTTTTGCCTTCTTCGCAACACTGTCTGTGTGGGTGGACCATGTGTATGCTGAGGAACTTGAAGCTTTCCACCTTCTCCACTTCGGTCCTGTCGATGGGAATAGGGGGGTGCTCCCTTTGCTGTTTCCTGAAGTCCACAATCAGCTTCTTTGTTTGACATTGAGTAAGAGGTTATTTACCTGACAACACACATCCAGAGCCCTCACCTCCTCCATGTAGGCTGTCTCGTCATTGTTGGTAATCAAGCCTACTACTGTTGTGTCATCTACAAACTTGATGAATGAGATGGAGGCGTGCGTGGCCACACAGTCATGGGTGAACAGGGAGTACAGGAGGGGGCTGAGCATGCACCCTTGTGGGGCCCCAGTGTTGAGGATCAGCGACGTGGAGGGGTTGTTTCCTACCTTTACCACCTGGGTGCATCCCGTCAGGAAGTCCAGGACCCATTTTTACAGGGCGGGGTTCAGACCCAGGACCTCGAGCTTAACGATGAGCTTGGAGGGTACTATCGTGTTGAATGCTGAGCTATATTCAATGAACATCATTCTTGCATAAGTATTCCTCTTGTCCAGATGGGATAGGACAGTGTGCAATGCGATGGCGGTTACATTGTCTGTGGATCTATTGGGGCGGTAAGTAATTTGAAGTGGGTCTTGGGTGTCAGGTAAGGTAGAGGTGATATGATCCTTGACTAGTCTCTCAAAGCACTTCATGATGACAGAAGTGAGTGCTACGGGGCGATAGTAATTTATTTCAGTTACCTTTGCTTTCTTGGGTACAGGAATAATGGTGGCCCTCTTGAAGCATGTGGGGACAGCAGACTGGGATAGGGAGAGATTGAATATGTCCATTAACACACCAGCCAGCTGGTCTGCGCATGCTCTGAGGATGCAGCTAGGGATGCCATCTGGACCAGCAGCCTTGCGAGGGTTAACACGCATGTCTTAAGTCGGCCACAGAGAAGGAGAGCCCACAGTCCTTGGTAGTGGGACGCGTCGGTGGCACTGTGTTATCCTCAAAGCGGGCGAAGAAATAGTTTAGCTTGTCTGGAAGCAAGACGTTGGTGTCAGTGATGTGGCTGGTTTTCCTTTTATAGTGAATGTCTGAATGTCCGAGACGTTGAATTGAGACTCCATATAATGACATTTTGCCTGTTTGATTGCCTTACGGAGGGAATAAATACACTGTTCGTATACTGCCATATTCTTAGTCGCCTTGCTATTGTTAAATGCGGTGGTTTGTGCTTTTAGTTTTACTCGAATTCTACCATCTATCCACGGTTTTTGGTTAGGGTAGGTTTTAATCGTCACAGTGTCACAACATCTCTTATACACTTCCTGATAACTCAGTCACCGTATCAGTATATTCGTCAATGTTATTCTTGGAGGCTACCCAGAACATATCCCAGTCTGCAAGATCAAAACAATCTTGAAGAGTAGTTTCCGATTGGTCAGATCAGCGTTGAATAGTCCTTTGCACGGGTAATTCCTGTTTAAGTTTCTGCCTATATGAAGGGAGGAGCAAAATGGAGTCATGATCAGATTTGCCAACCGGAGGGCCTTGTAGGCATCTGGGAAGTTGGAGTAGCAGTGGTTGAGTTTTTTAGCAGCGCGAGTACCCAGTCCAGAACGTCCGGCGACAGTACACAGTCCAGAGCGTCCGGCGACAGTACACAGTCCAGAGCTTCCGGCGACAGTTCACAGTCCGGAACCTCCAACGACGGGCCACAGTCCGGAACCTCCCCGGTCCGTGGTCTCCAGCGGCGGTCCCCGTGCCGAGGTCTCCAGTGGAGGTCCCTGGCCCGGGGTCTCCAGCGTCGGTCCCCAGTCCAGAACATCCAGCGACGATCCACGCATCGAGGGTCCCCAGCCCGGGGTCTACGGCGAGGAACCGCAGTCCAGAGCCTCCGACAGTGATCCACAGGTCAGTGATACAAGAGCAGACTCGGTGTAAAGAAGGGGGGCGGCATCCAGAACCAGAGCCGCCACCGAGGTTAGATGCCCACCCAGATCCTCCCATATAGGTTTAGGTTTGCGGCCGGGAGTCCGCAACTTTGGGGGGGGTACTGTCACGCCCTGACCTTAGTTATCTTTGTTTTCTTTATTATTTTGGTTAGGTCAGGGTGTGAAAAGGGTGGTTGGTTTAGTTTTTGTATTGTCTAGGTGTTTTTGTCCTGTCTAGGTTATTTTTGTATACCTATGGGGTTTTAGTAAGTCTAGGTATATGAAGGTCTATGGTGGCCTGAATTGGTTCCCAATCAGAGACAGCTGTTAATCGTTGTCTCTGATTGGGGATCCTATTTAGGTTGCCATTTTCCATTTTGGTTTTCGTGGGTTATTGTCTATGTAAAGTTGCCTGTGTCAGCACTAGTGTTTATAGCTTCACGGTAATTTTGTTAGTTTGGTTCAGTGTTCTTCCTGTAATAAAGAGGAATGTATTCTCATCATGCTGCGCCTTGGTCTCCTCGTTACAACGAACGCGACAAGCTGACTGGGGAGATGATCAACAACAACAAAAAGTATTCTTTTTTAATTATCAAACTGTAAAAAGATATACTGTATTTGTGAAATTGTTGGAATTTCTTCATTCATGAGCACAGAAAAAGGTGTTACAGAATTTGTATTTGTATTTATTATCAATCCCCATTAGCTGCTCCAGCAAAATTAAGGCAGTTTATACCATTTTGAAAACATTAGAATACATTCACAGATTTCACAACACGCTGTGTGCCCTCAGGCCCCTACTCCACAAACTACCACATACAGTTGAAGTCGGAAGTTTACATACACCTTAGCCAAATACATTTAAACTCAGTATTTCACAATTCCTGACATTAAATCTGTGTAAAAATTCCCTCTCTTAGGTCAGTTAGGATCACCACTTTATTTTAAGAATGTGAAATGATAGTAGAGTGATTTATTTCAGCTTTTATGTCTTTCATCACATTCCCAGTGGGTCAGAAGTTTACACACACTCAATTAGTATTTGGTAGCATTGCCTTTAAATTGTTTAACTTGGGTCAAACGTTTTGGGTAACTATCTCAACATAACCAAGACTAAGGAGATGATTGTGGACTACAGGAATAGGAGGACAGAGCTGTAGGAGGACGGGGCTGTAGTGGAGCAGGTTGAGTCGTTATAGGTTGAGTCGTTTCAGGTTATGTCGTTATAGGACTCGTTTTTACTGTGGATATTGATACTTTTGTACCTGTTTCCTCCAGCATCTTCACTAGGTCCTTTGCTGTTGTTCTGGGATTGATTTGTCAAGCAAAGAGGCACTGAGAAGGTAGGCTTTGAAAAACATCCATTGGTACTGTCACGTTCTGAACATCGTTCGTGTGTGTTTTCCTTGTTTTAGTGTTGGTCAGGACGTGAGCTGGGTGGGCATTCCATGTTGTGTGTCTGGTTTGTCTATTTCTATGTTTGGCCTGATATGGTTCTCAATCAGAGGCAGGTGTTAGTCATTGTCTCTGATTGGGAACCATATTTAGGTAGCCTGTTTTGTGTTGGGTTTTGTGGGTGATTGTTCCTGTCTTTGTGTTTGTGGCACCAGATAGGACTGTTTAGTTTTTTCACGTTTCTTGTTTTGTAGATTGTTGTATTTTCATCTTTATTAAAGATGTACAAAACTAACCACGCTGCATTTTGGTCCGCCTCTCTTTCCCCAGAAGAAAACCGTTACAGGTACACCTCCAATTGACTCAAATTATGTCAATTAGCCTATCAGAAGAATCTACAACCATGACAAATTTTCTGGAATTTTCAAAGCAGTTTAAACATAGTGTATGTAAACTTCTGACCCACTGGAATTGTGATACAGTGAATTATAATTATAATAATCTGTCTGTAAACAATTGTTGGAAAAATTACTTGTGTCATGCACAATGTAGATGTCCTAACCGACTTGCCAAAACTATAGTTTGTTAACAAGAAATTTGTGGAGTGGTTGAAAAATAAGTTTTAATGACTCCAACCTAAGTCTACGTAAACTTCCGACTTCAACTGTATGTGACTCACCACCTGGATTCGGTTTTATGCGGCAACATTTGAAACTGTGTTTGTTTACATTGGATAAAAGTAAACTCAGACTCAGAGCTACAAAATGGTATATCATACACTGCATTTGAGGAACAATGGGAAAGTAATTCTGCTTTGAAAGTTGATTACCTTGTAAATTCACTTTTGAGAAAATGTCCTTTGAATGACTTGGTATCTAGTGAAGAGCTCCTCTTTGTCTACACCCATTCAGCATCGCTCACACCCTCTTAAGATTTATCCCCACCCATCTCGTTTCGCTCTCGGAGTGCACACTTGATGCTCTGGACGATGATTTGTTTACCTCTGGATAACATGAAAACAGCCTAACCAGCTCTGCTGGCAACAATTTCATTACGCTTTTTTTTTGCTGACGTTGACTGACACCGGCCATATTCAACGGGTGTTGTAAACACATCGCGTAATGTTAGCTAACGAGCCAGCCAGCTAACGTTAGCTAGTTAAACAACAATGAACAGTGACAGCAATGCCACAGTGCTGGGAGCTAACCAACCAGGTTCATTGTTAGCTAGGCTCTAACTAGAAAAGCAAACAGCTCTGGGAAACAAATGATAACGTCAGCTAGGGAGCCAGCCAGATAACGTTAGCTTGTTCTTGTTCCCAAGAAAGCTAAGGTAACTGAGCTAAACGACTACCGCCCCGTAGCACTCACATCCGTCATCATGAAGTGCTTTGAGAGACTAGTCAAGGACCATATCACCTCCACACTACCTGACACCCTAGACCCACTCCAATTTGCTTACCGCCCAAATAGGTCCACAGACGACGCAATCTCAACCACACTGCACACTGCCCTAACCCATCTGGACAAGAGGAATACCTATGTGAGAATGCTGTTCATCGACTACAGCTCGGCATTCAACACCATAGTACCCTCCAAGCTCGTCATCAAGCTCGAGACCCTGGGTCTCGACCCCGCCCTGTGCAACTGGGTACTGGACTTCCTGACGGGCCGCCCCCAGGTGGTGAGGGTAGGCAACAATATCTCCTCCCCGCTGATCCTCAACACTGGGGCCCCACAAGGGTTCGTTCTGAGCCCTCTCCTGTACTCCCTGTTCACCCACGACTGCGTGGCCACGCACGCCTCCAACTCAATCATCAAGTTTGCGGACGACACAACAGTGGTAGGCTTGATTACCAACAACGAAGAGACGGCCTACAGGGAGGAGGTGAGGGCCCTCGGAGTGTGGTGTCAGGAAAATAACCTCACACTCAACGTCAACAAAACTAAGGAGATGATTGTGGACTTCAGGAAACAACAGAGGGAACACCCCCCCCCCATCCACATCGATGGAACAGTAGTGGAGAGGGTAGCAAGTTTTAAGTTCCTCGGCATACACGTCACAGACAAACTGAATTGGTCCACTCACACAGACAGCATCGTGAGGAAGGCGCAGCAGCGCCTCTTCAACCTCAGGAGGCTGAAGAAATTCGGCTTGTCACCAAAAGCACTCACAAACTTCTACAGATGCACAATCGAGAGCATCCTGGCGGGCTGTATCACCGCCTGGTATGGCAGATGCACCGCCCTCAACCGTAAGGCTCTCCAGAGGGTAGTGAGGTCTGCACAACACATCACCGGGGGCAAACTACCTGCCCTCCAGGACACCTACACCACCCGATGCTACAGGAAGGCCATAAAGATCATCAAGGACATCAACCACCCGAGCCACTGCCTGTTCACCCCGCTGTCATCCAGAAGGCGAGGTCAGTACAGGTGCATCAAAGCTGGGACCGAGAGACTGAAAAACAGCTTCTATCTCAAGGCCATCAGACTGTTAAACAGCCACCACTAACATTGAGTGGCTACTGCCAACACACTGTCAATGACACTGACTCTACTCCAGCCACTTTAATCATGGGAATTGATGGGAAATGATGTAAATATATCACTAGCCACTTTAAACAATGCTACCTTATATAATGTTACTTACCCTACATTATTCATCTCATATGCATACGTAGATACTGTACTCTATATCATCGACTGCATCCTTATGTAATACATGTATCACTAGCCACTTTAACTATGCCACTTGGTTTACATATGCTTTACAGCCAACGCTAGACAAGCATTTGTGTAAGTTTATAATAGCCTAACATAGCATTATGCCTTGCTAGCAGCAGGCAACCTTGTCACGGAAATCAGAAAAGCAATCAAATTAAATCGTTTACCTTTGATGAACTTCGGATGTTTTCACTCAGGAGACTCCCAGGTAGATAGCCAAAGTTCATTTTTTCCCAAAATATTATTTTTGCAGGCGAAACAGCTCCATTTGTTCTTCACGTTTGGCTGAGAAATCGCCCGGAAATTGCGGTCACCACAACACCGAATTTTTTTCCAAATTAGCTCCATAATATTGACAGAAACATGGCAAACGTTGTTTAGAATCCATCCTCAAGGTGTTATTCTAATATCTATTCGATAATATATCCGTCGGGACAATTCGTTTTTCTCTAGGACCGATTGGAGTAATGGCTACCTCTGTACTTTACGCGAGAATCTCACTCGGAGCCGCCATGTGACCACTTACGCAATGTGCTCGCCTACGGCTATTCTTCAACAGAAATGCGTAAAACTACGTCACGATGCTGTAGACACCTTGGGGAATACGTAGAAAGCGTACGCTCGTTGATGGTACATTCACAGCCAGATAGGGAGTCATTGGAACGCAGCGGTTTCAAAACCTGGGGCACTTCCGGATTGGATTTTTCTCAGGCTTTCGCTTGCAACATCAGTTCTGTTATACTCACAGACAATATCTTTACAGTTTTGGAAACGTTACAGTGTTTTCTATCGAAAGCTGTCAATTATATGCATATTCTAGCATCTTTTCCTGACAAAATATCCCGTTTAAAACAGGAATGTTTTTTTTCCAAAAATGAAAATACTGCCCCTAGAGTTCCAAGAGGTTATTAAACAACAAGGCTTGTAATTTAACAATTTGATTCATATTTATAGATTGCAAGTTTGTTATTAAGGCACATGAAAGTTCATATGTTCAAGAAGGCATTTCTGACACACAAAAAAATACATTTTTATTTTTAAAAAATGTTTTACGTTCAAACGGCTCTCCTGTGAAGTTGTGACTTGCTACAAATGCCTAGTTTCCTGAATCGGGTCACATATCTACAGTACTAAATACATGTGTATGTGTGTGTATGGTGCGTATGTTATCGTGTGTGTTTATGCATGTGTCTGTGCAAATTTTTGTGTTGCTTCACAGTCCCTGCTGTTCTATGCGGTGTATTTTTATCTATTTTTAAAATCTAATTTTACTGCTTGCATCAGTTACTCGATGTGGAATAGAGTTCCATGTAGTCTTGGCTCTATGTAGTACTGGGTGCCTCCCATTGTCTGTTCTGGACTTGGGGACTGTGAAGAGACCTCTTGTGACATGTCTTGTGGGGTATGCATGGGTGTCCGAGCTGTGTGCCAGTAGTTCAAACAGACAGCTCGGTGCATTCAACATGTCAATACCTCTCAAATCAAATCAAATCAAATCAAATCAAATTTTATTTGTCACATACACATGGTTAGCAGATGTTAATGCGAGTGTAGCGAAATGCTTGTGCTTCTAGTTCCGACAATGCAGTAATAACGAGCAAGTAATCTAACTAACAATTCCAAAAAAAACTACTGTCATACACAGTGTAAGGGGATAAAGAATATGTACATAAGGATATATGAATGAGTGATGGTACAGAGCAGCATAGGCAAGATACAGTAGATGATATCGAGTACAGTATATACATATGAGATAAGTATGTAAACCAAGTGGCATAGTTAAAGTGGCTAGTGATACATGTATTACATAAGGATGCAGTCGATGATATAGAGTACAGTATCAACGTATGCATATGAGATGAACAATGTAGGGTAAGTAACATTATATAAGGTAGCATTGTTTAAAGTGGCTAGTGATATATTTACATCATTTCCCATCGATTCCCATGATTAAAGTGGCTGGAGTAGAGTCAGTGTCATTGACAGTGTGTTGGCAGTAGCCACTCAATGTTAGTGGTGGCTGTTTAACAGTCTGATGGCCTTGAGATAGAAGCTGTTTTTCAGTCTCTCGGTCCCAGCTTTGATGCACCTGTACTGACCTCGCCTTCTGGATGATAGCGGGGTGAACAGGCAGTGGCTCGGGTGGTTGATGTCCTTGATGATCTTTATGGCCTTCCTGTAGCATCGGGTGGTGTAGGTGTCCTGGAGGGCAGGTAGTTTGCCCCGGTGATGCGTTGTGCAGACCTCACTACCCTCTGGAGAGCCTTACGGTTGAGGGCGGTGCAGTTGCCATACCAGGCGGTGATACAGCCCGCCAGGATGCTCTCGATTGTGCATCTGTAGAAGTTTGTGAGTGCTTTTGGTGACAAGCCGAATTTCTTCAGCCTCCTGAGGTTGAAGAGGCGCTGCTGCGCCTTCCTCACGATGCTGTCTGTGTGAGTGGACCAATTCAGTTTGTCTGTGATGTGTATGCCGAGGAACTTAAAACTTGCTACCCTCTCCACTACTGTTCCATCGATGTGGATGGGGGGTGTTCCCTCTGCTGTTTCCTGAAGTCCACAATCATCTCCTTAGTTTTGTTGACGTTGAGTGTGAGGTTATTTTCCTGACACCACACTCCGAGGGCCCTCACCTCCTCCCTGTAGGCCGTCTCGTCGTTGTTGGTAATCAAGCCTACCACTGTTGTGTCGTCCGCAAACTTGATGATTGAGTTGGAGCGTGCATGGCCACGCAGTCGTGGGTGAACAGGGAGTACAGGAGAGGGCTCAGAACGCACCCTTGTGGGGCCCCAGTGTTGAGGATCAGCGGGGAGGAGATGTTGTTGCCTACCCTCACCACCTGGGGGCGGCCCGTCAGGAAGTCCAGTACCCAGTTGCACAGGGCGGGGTCGAGACCCAGGGTCTCGAGCTTGATGACGAGCTTGGAGGGTACTATGGTGTTGAATGCCGAGCTGTAGTCGATGAACAGCATTCTCACATAGGTATTCCTCTTGTCCAGATGGGTTAGGGCAGTGTGCAGTGTGGTTGAGATTGCATCGTCTGTGGACCTATTTGGGCGGTAAGCAAATTGGAGTGGGTCAAGGGTGTCAGGTAGGGTGGAGGTGATATGGTCCTTGACTAGTCTCTCAAAACACTTCATGATGACGGATGTGAGTGCTACGGGGCGGTAGTCGTTTAGCTCAGTTACCTTAGCTTTCTTGGGAACAGGAACAATGGTGGCCCTCTTGAAGCATGTGGGAACAGCAGACTGGTATAGGGATTGATTGAATATGTCCGTAAACACACCGGCCAGCTGGTCTGCGCATGCTCTGAGGGCGCGGCTGGGGATGCCGTCTGGGCCTGCAGCCTTGCGAGGTTAACACGTTTAAATGTCTTACTCACTTCGGCTGCAGTGAAGGAGAGACCGCATGTTTCCGTTGCAGGCCGTGTCAGTGGCACTGTATTGTCCTCAAAGCGGGCAAAAAGTTATTTAGTCTGCCTGGGAGCAAGACATCCTGGTCCGTGACTGGGCTGGGTTTCTTCCTGTAGTCCGTGATTGACTGTAGACCCTGCCACATACCTCTTGTGTCTGAGCCGTTGAATTGAGATTCTACTTTGTCTCTGTACTGGCGCTTAGCTTGTTTGATAGCCTTGCGGAGGGAATAGCTGCACTGTTTGTATTCAGCCATGTTACCAGACACCTTGCCCTGATTAAAAGCAGTGGTTCGTGCCTTCAGTTTCACACGAATGCTGCCATCAATCCACGGTTTCTGGTTAGGGAATGTTTTAATCGTTGCTATGGGAACGACATCTTCAACGCACGTTCTAATGAACTCGCACACCGTATCAGCGTATTCGTCAATGTTGTTGTCTGGCGCAATACGAAACATCTCCCAGTCACGTGATGGAAGCAGTCTTGGAGTGTGGAGTCAGCTTGGTCGGACCAGTGCGTCGCGGAAGTTAGAGTAACAATGATCCAGGGTCTTTCCACCCCTGGTTGCGCAATCGATATGCTGATAAAATTTAGGGAGTCTTGTTTTCAGATTAGCCTTGTTAAAATCCCCAGCTACAATGAATGCAGCCTCCGGATAAATCGTTTCCAGTTTGCAGAGAGTTAAATAAAGTTCATTCAGAGCCATCGATGTGTCTGCTTGGGGGGGGATATATACGGCTGTGATTATAATCGAAGAGAATTCTCTTGGTAGATAATGCGGTCTACATTTGATTGTGAGGAATTCTAAATCAGGTGAACAGAAGGATTTGAGTTCCTGTATGTTTCTTTCATCACACCATGTCACACCATGTCTCATAAATACAAGTAGTGATGAAGTCAATCTCTCCTCTACTTTGAGCCAGAAGAGATCAACAACGCTTATTATTAATGTTAGCTCTCTGTGTACATCCAAGGGCCCACCGTGCTGCCCTGTTCTGAGCAAATTGCAATTTTCCTAAGTCCCTCTTTGTGGCACCTGACCACACAAATGAACAGTAGTCAATGTACAACAAAACTAAGGCCTGTTGGACCTGCCTTGTTGATAGTAAAGGCAGAGCAGCGCTGTATTATAGACAGACTTCACCCCATCTTAGCTCCTGTTCTATCAATATGTTTTGACCATGACAGTTTACAATCCAGGGTTACTCCAGGCACTTTAGTCATCTCAACTTGCTCAATTTACAATTTCCACATTGTTTAGTGAATGATTTGTCCCAAATACAATGCTTTTAGTTTCAGAAATATTTAGGGCTAACTTATTCCTTGCCACCCACTCTGAAACTGACTGCAACTCTTTGTTAAGTGTTGCATTAATTTCAGTCGCCGTAGTAGCTGACGTGTATAGTGTTGATCCGCAAACATAGACAATTGAATAAAAGTCAGTGGCATGTCGTTAGTAAAGATTGAAAAAAGCAAGGGGCCTAAACAGCTACCCTGGGGAATTCCTGATTCTACCTGGATTATGTTTGAGAGGCTTCCATTGAGTTAGACAAGTAACTCTTTGTCCACAATAAAGTCAAAACACATACTTTTTTTCCAGCAGCAGACTATGATCGATAATGTCAAAAGCTGCACAGAAGTCTAACAAGACAGCCCCCACAATCAGACAGCCCCCACATATTATTTTCTCTTCTTTTGCAAATCTAAAATTACATTTACTTTTGTTTTTTAGAGGAGTATTTCTCACTGCAATTTCAACTGCAATTTCAAGTTATTTTGTTCTTTTCAAAAACCCAGCGTAAACATTTTGCCATATTGAAATGTGGGTGAAATTAGGTTTCCTTGATTCCCTAATCCTGGATAAGCCCAGTCTGACACAATTTATGTTCCTGCTCTTTGAGCTGATAGCACCTTGACTCAGACAGGAGAGACAGTTCCTTTGAAGACAGAGACAGAAGAGAGGCACAGCTTCCATTTCTCTCTGCTGTATGGGGACAGGTTGGTACTTCAGAAGAAATATGCAGAGACAGAGAGGAGCTGAAAGCACTTTGTTAGGCTGGGAATGACAAGCTGAAAGAGAACCCTCAAAGAGACCACAGAGAAGAGAAAAATGAAAACAGACAATTTATCAATGTATCATCAATAGATGTATCATTCTTATTGTAAAGCTGCTATCCTGTTATTATAAAGCTGTCTCGTAGAAGAACGCAATAGTGATGTTATTAAAAAGGTCAATCATTTTACAAAGCTCTGACATGCATTGTGATAGGCTGCCCTTCCCTAACATCAGGTGGTAATTATTACCACAGTCTGGTGAAGGTATGAGCCATATGAGCGCACTGTGAAGAGCCTGGTGGCACTTAGCTAGCACACAGCTAGCATGCACATCGCTAGAACCCTGCTAACACACAGCTAGCACACAGCTAGTGTGACAGGGTTATATTGGTGATTCCCCTTGCCACTTTATTGTTAAGCCAATGGGTTTTTGGTTTGAGTTTTGTCTTGCCTTCACCTACTCAACATGGCATCTTATTGGCTGGTTTGCGTAGCTTGCTTACGATGGGGGATGTTCCAGCTAGAATTGTCCCAGTGAACAAGCACCAAACCAGCGGTAAGTTGTTGGTTGCAAAGCACTGTACGTCAAAAGTACAGTTAGTTATTTGAACATCACACATAAGATGCAGCGTTTTTTGGAGATTATTTGTTGTGCATTTTGTCGTGAAGAATTCCCACCAGTACTAGCTAGCAACTTACTGTGTCTGGGGGGGGGGGGGTTCATATATTTTGTACAGTGCGTGAGTGCAGAGTTGGATGGTGAGCTGTGCAATGCATGACGTGCAATTTTGTGTTGTTCCTATCAGGTACATTGTTAAAGATATTATATTGTATATTGTAATTGTATTATTTTGGTAACTAGTCCCAGTGAACAAGCACCATGAATAAATCTCCATGACTGGTGCTACACATTGAAGTTCCGTGTCGATGACTATTTGTACACAACGCAAGCAGAGTACTGTTACAGTGGTGCCGTGACCGTTCTTCTGGATCATCCTTCGCTGGATTTCCATCTCAGAACTTCGCCGTGGTTGCCGTTGAAGAATCAGATAAGACGTTGCTGGTGCAGTTTATGGCGATATTGCATTTCGCCACAAGAGGGCGCCACTGCAATGTTTTATTATCGAAATGGATGATTTGGATGAACTGAAATGGATGAAATGGATGAAATGGATGAACACAAACTCTGGTGTTACTTGTTTATTTGCAATTCTAATGTATATCTGATATAAGTAGGGTGAGTTTTACCAGTGTACTAGATATAGGTTAGATTTTGACGTAAGGTTAAAAAAATATATATATATATATACAGTGCCTTGCGATAGTATTCGGCCCCCTTGAACTTTGCGACCTTTTGCCACATTTCAGGCGTCAAACATAAAGATATAAAACTGTATTTTTTTGTGAAGAATCAACAACAAGTGGGACACAATCATGAAGTGGAACGACATTTATTGGATATTTCAATCTTTTTTAACAAATCAAAAACTGAAAAATTGGGCGTGCAAAATTATTCAGCCCCTTTACCTCCAGTGCAGCAAACTCTCTCCAGAAGTTCAGTGAGGATCTCTGAATGATCCAATGTTGACCTAAATGACTAATGATGATAAATACAATCCACCTGTGTGTAATCAAGTCTCCGTATAAATGCACCTGCACTGTGATAGTCTCAAAGGTCCGTTAAAAGCGCAGAGAGCATCATGAAGAACAAGGAACACACCAGGCAGGTCCGAGATACTGTTGTGAAGAAGTTTAAAGAAGTTTACATTTTTATTAGTGTGTTGATTTCCCATTGTTAAAATGGAAGGTGTTGGGAGAGTGAGGGGTTTCCTGTCATTTAATCTGTCACCATCTGTTGGTAGGGGTTCAGCCAAAATTCCAGTTGCTTCTACACCTATGCCCAAACTGGAGGGTTTTGATGATAGTTTACCCATGGACACGCCCAAGGATGTGTATGAAAGAGTTTTGCCAAATACAGGGAGTGGGGAGGTCTCCATGGATTTCATAGTAAACATAGTACAGCAGATTGGTCATTCCATTGGGGAGAACATTGCCTCCTTGTTTGGAGTCGAAGGCAATTGTTGGACATGTTGGGGACAATATTATGGGGAGTGTATACAGCTCGAGGGGTATGGATGTGTCAGGCTTGAACCTGGTATTGAAGTCTGATATCAGGGAACCGGTGTACTTTAGGGGGGATGGCTCTGAAAAGTGCACAGTGCATGAGTGGGAGGATATGGTCATGGTTTACATGCGTAAGAGGGGCGTATCTGTGATGGACCAAGCAGTTGAGGTTATGGGCAGGCTTATGGGAAGGGCCCGTGATGTTGTTAAAGTTGGCATATGTAGCAATCCCTCCATTGATTTATCTAAAGGCCCGAGTCCCATCTTTTTACACCACTAATTTATTACACCACTAATACCTACTGTTATATCATTAATATATTACACCACTAATACCTACTGTTAAACCACTAATGCCTACTGTTGTAACACCCATACCTACTGTTAAACAACTAATATATTACACCACTAATACCTACTGTCATACCACTAATATATTACACCACTAATACCTACTGTCATACCACTAATATATTACACCACTAATACCTACTGTTACACCACTAATATATTACACCACTAATACCTACTGTTACATCACTAATATATTACACCACTAATACCTACTGTTACATCACTAATATATTACACTGCTAATACCTACTGGTATATCACTAATACCTACTGTTAAACCACTAATACCTACTGTTACACCACTCTTATCTACTGTTACACCCCTAATACCTACTGTTACACCACTAATATATTACCACACTAATACCTACTGTTACACCACTAATATATTACACCACTAATAAATACTGTTACACCAATAATATATTACACCACTAATACCTACTATTACACCATTAATATATTACACCACTAATACATATTGTTACACCACTATTACCCACTGTTACACAACTAATATATTACACCACTAATACCTACTGTTACATCACTAATATATTACACCACTAATACCTACTGTTACACCACTAATACCTACTGTTACAACACTAATACCTACTTTTACAACACTAATATTACACAACTAATACCTACTGTTATATCACTAATATATTACACCACTAATACCTACTGTTACACCACTAATATATTACACCACTAATACCTACTGTTACACCACTAATATATTACACCACTAATGCCTACTGTTACACCACTAAAACCTACTATTACACCACTAATATATTACACCACTAATAATACTGTTACACCAATAATATATTACACCACTAATACCTACTATTACATCACTAACATATTAAACCACTAATACCTACTGTTACACCATTAATATATTACACCACTAATACCTATTGTTACACCACTATTACCCACTGTTACACAACTAATACCTACTGTTACAACACTAATACCTACTTTTACAACACTAATATTACACAACTAATACCTACTGTTATATCACTAATATATTACAGCACTAATACCTACTGTTACACCACTAATATATTACACCACTAATACCTACTGTTACACCACTAATATATTACACCACTAATACCTACTGTTAAACCACTAATGCCTACTGTTATACCACTAATACCTACTGTTATATCACTAATATATTAAACCACTAATACCTACTGTTACACCACTAATATATTACACCACTAATACCTACTGTTAAACCACTAATGCCTACTGTTATACCACTAATACCTACTGTTATATCACTAATATATTAAACCACTAATACCTACTGTTACACCACTAATATATTACCCCGTAATACCTACTGCTACACCACTAATATATTAAACCACTAATACCTACTGTTACAACACTACTATATTACACCACTAATACCAACTGTTATATCACTAATATGTTACACCACTAATACCTACTGTTACACCACTAATATATTACACCACTAATACCTACTGTTACACCACTAATACCTACTGTTACACCACTAATATATTACACCACTAATACCTACTGTTACCCCACTAATACCTACTTTTTTTCCACTAATAGAAACTGTTACTTCACTAATATATTACAGCACTAATACCTACTGTTACATCACTAACATATTACACCACTAATACCTACTGTTATACCACTAATATATTACACCACTAATAACTACTCTTACACCACTAATACCTACCGTTACACCACTAATACCTACTGTTACACAAGTAATACCTACTGTTACACCACTAATACCGACTTTACACCACTAATGCCTACTGTTATACAACTAATATATTACACCACTAATACCTACTGTTACACCACTAATACCTACTGTTATATCACTAATATATTACACCACTAATACCAACTGTTATATCACTAATATATTACACCACTAATACCTACTGTTACACTACTAATATATTACACCACTAATACCTACTGTTACACCACTAAAACCTACTGTTATATCACTAATATATTACACCACTAATACCTAGTGTTACACCATTAATATATTACACCGTAATACCTACTGTTACATCACTAATATATTACCACACTAATACCTACTGTTACACCACTAATATATTACACGACTAATACCTAGTGTTACACCACTAATATATTACACCACTAATACCTACTGTTACACCACTAATATATTACACCACTAATACCTACTGTTACAGCACTAATATATTACACCACTAATACCTACTGTTACAGCACTAATACCTACTGTTGCATCACTAATACCTACTGTTACACCACTAATATATTACACCACTAATACCTACTGTTACTTCACTAACATCTTAAACACCTAATAGCTAATATTACACCACTAATACCTACTCTTGTACCACTAATATATTACACCACTAATACCTACTGTTACACCAGTAATACCTACTGTTACAACACTAATATATTACACCACTAATACCAACTGTTATATCACTAATATATTACACCACTAATACCTACTGTTACACTACTAATATATTACACCACTAATACCTACTGTTACACCACTAAAACCTACTGTTATATCACTAATATATTACACCACTAATACCTAGTGTTACACCATTAATATATTACACCGTAATACCTACTGTTACATCACTAATATATTACCACACTAATACCTACTGTTACACCACTAATATATTACACGACTAATACCTAGTGTTACACCACTAATATATTACACCACTAATACCTACTGTTACACCACTAATATATTACACCACTAATACCTACTGTTACAGCACTAATACCTACTGTTACACCACTAATACCTACTGTTATATCACTAATATATTACACCACTAATACCTACTGTTATATCACTAATATATTACACCACTAATACCTACTGTTACACCACTAATATATTACACCACTAATACCTACTGTTACATCACTAATATATTACACCACTAATACCTACTGTTACTTCACTAATATCTTAAACACCTAATAGCTAATATTACACCACTAATATATTACACGACTAATACCTACTGTTACACCACTAATATATTACACCACTAATACCTACTGTTACACCACTAATATATTACACCACTAATACCTACTGTTACACCACTAATATATTACACCACTAATACCGACTGTTACATCACTAATATATTACATCACTAATACCTACTGTTACATCACTAATATTTACACTGCTAATACCTACTGGTATATCACTAACACCTTGTGTTAAATCACTAATACCTACTGTTACACCACTATTACCTACTGTTACACAACTATTACCTACTGTTACACCACTAATATATTACACCACTAATACCTACTGTTAAACCACTAATGCCTACTGTTATACCACTAATACCTACTGTTACATCACTAATATATTACACCACTAATACCTAGTGTTACACCAGTAATATATTACACCACTAATAAATACTGTTACACCAATAATATATTACACCACTATTACCCACTGTTACACAACTAATATATTACACCACTAATACCTACTGTTACATCACGAACATATTAAACCACTAATACCTACTGTTACATCACTAATATATTACACCACTAATACCTACTCTTACACCACTAATACCTACTGTTACACCACTAATACCTACTGTTACACCACTAATACCTACTTTTACAACACTAATATTACACAACTAATACCGACTGTTATATCACTAATATATTACACCACTAATACCTACTGTTACACCACTAATATATTACACCACTAATACCTACTGTTAAACCACTAATATATTAAACAACTAATAGCTATTGTTAGACCACTATTACCCACTGTTACAAAACTAATATATTACACCACTAATGCCTACTGTTACTTCAATAATATATCAAACCATTAATAGCACATTTTACACCACTAATACCTACTTTTGTACCACTAATACCTACTGTTACATCAGTAATATATTACACCACTAATACCCACTGTTACATCACTAATATATTACACCACTAATACCTACTGTTACACCACTAATATATTACACCACTAATACCTACTGTTAAACCACTAATGCCTACTGTTATACCTCTAATACCTACTGTTATATCACTAATATATTACCACACTAATACCTACTGTTACACCACTAATATATTACACCGTAATACCTACTGTTACATCACTAACATATAACACCACTAATACCTACTTAACACCACTAATACCTACTGTTATACCACTAATATATTACACCACTAATACCTACTGTTACATCACTAATATATTAAACCACTAATACCTACTGTTACACCACTAAAATATTACACCACTCATACCTATTGTTACACCACTATTACCCACTGTTACAAAACTAATATATTACACCACTAATGCCTACTGTTACTTCAATAATATATCAAACCATTAATAGCACATTTTACACCACTAATACCTACTTTTGTACCACTAATACCTACTGTTACATCAGTAATATATTACACCACTAATACCCACTGTTACATCACTAATATATTACACCACTAATAACTACTGTTACATCACTAACATATAACACCACTATTACTCACTGTTACACAACCAATATATTACACCACTAATACCTACTGTTACATCCCTAATATATTACACAACTAATACCTACTCTTGAACAACTAATACATACCGTTATACCACTAATACCTACCGTTACACCACTAATACCTACTGTTACACCACTAATATATTACACCACTAATACCTACTGTTACATCACTAATATATTACAACACTAATACCTACTGTTACATCCCTAATATATTACACAACTAATACCTACTCTTAAACAACTAATACATACCGTTATACCACTAATACCTACCGTTACACCACTAATACCTACTGTTACACAAGTAATACCTACTGTTACACCACTAATACCGACTGTTATACCACTAATATATTACACCACTAATACCTACTGTTACACAAGTAATACCTACTGTTACACCACTAATACCGACTGTTATACCACTAATATATTACACCACTAATACCTACTTTACACCACTAATACCAACTGTTATACCACTAATATATTACACCACTAATACCTACTGTTACACCACTAATATATACTGTTACACCACTAATACCTACTGTTACAACACTAATATATTACACCACTAATACCAACTGTTATATCACTAATATATTACACCACTAATACCTACTGTTACACCACTAATATATTACACCACTAATACCTACTGTTAAACTACTAATGCCTACTGTTATACCACTAATACCTACTGTTACACCACTAATACCTACTGTTACACCACTAATACCTACTGTTACACCACTAAAACCCACTGTTACACAACTAATACCTACTGTTACACCACTAAAACCTACTGTTACACCACTAATGCCTACTGTTACACCTCTAATGTCTACTGTTATATCACTAATATATTACACCACTAATACCTAGTGTTACAGCGCTAATATATTACACCGTAATACCTACTGTTACACCACTAATGCCTACTGTTATATCACTAATATATTACACCACTAATACCTAGTGTTACAATACTAATATATTACACCGTAATACCTACTGTTACACCACTAAAACCTACTGTTACACCAGTAATACCTACTGTTACACCACTAATACCTACTGTTACACCACTAATGCCTACCATTACACCACTAATACCTACTGTTACACCAGTAATACCTACTGTTACACCACTAATGCCTACTGTTATATCACTAATATATTACACCACTAATACCTACTGTTACATCACTAATATATTACACCACTAATACCTACTGTTACATCCCTAATATATTACACAACTAATACCTACTCTTGAACAACTAATACATACCGTTATACCACTAATACCTACCGTTACACCACTAATACCTACTGTTACACCACTAATATATTACACCACTAATACCTACTGTTACACACTAATATATTTACACCACTAATACCTACTGTTACACCACTAATACCAACTGTTATACCACTAATATATTACACACTAATACCTACTGTTACACCACTAATACCTACTGTTACACCACTAATACCTACTGTTACACACTAATATATTACACCACTAATACCAACTGTTATATCACTAATATATTACACCACTAATACCTACTGTTAAACTACTAATGCCTACTGTTATACCACTAATACCTACTGTTAAACTACTAATGCCTACTGTTACACCACTAATACCTACTGTTAAACTACTAATGCCTACTGTTACACCACTAATACCTACTGTTACACCACTAAAACCTACTGTTACACCTCTAATGTCTACTGTTATATCACTAATATATTACACCGTAATACCTACTGTTATATCACTAATATATTACACCGTAATACCTACTGTTACATCACTAATATATTACCACACTAATACCTACTGTTACACCACTAAAACCTACTGTTACACCAGTAATACCTACTGTTACACCACTAAAACCTACTGTTACACCACTAATGCCTACCATTACACCACTAATACCTACTGTTACACCAGTAATACCTACTGTTACACCACTAATGCCTACTGTTATATCACTAATATATTACACCACTAATACCTAGTGTTACACCACTAATATATTACACCGTAATACCTACTGTTACACCACTAATACTTACTGTTACACCACTAATGCCTCCTGTTATATGACTAATATATTACACCACTAAAACCTACTGTTAAACCACTAATATATTACACCACTAATACCTACTGTTACTTCACTAATATATTAAACCACTAATACCTACTGTTACACAACTAATACCTACTGTTGTACCACTAATACCTACTGTTAAACCACTAATATATTACACCACTAATACCTACTGTTACACGACTAATACCTACTGTTACACCACTAATACCTACTGTTACACCACTAATACCTACTGTTACATGACTAATATATTACACCACTAATACCTACTGTTACACCACTAATATATTACACCACTAATACCTACTGTTACATCACTAATATGTTACACCACTAATACCTACTGTTATACCACTAATATATTACACCACTAATACCTACTGTTACACCACTAATACCTACTGTTACACCAGTAATACCTACTGTTACACCACTAATACCTATTACACCACTAATACCTACTGTTATACCACTAATATATTACACCACTAATACCTACTGTTACACCACTAATATATACTGTTACACCACTAATACCTACTGTTACACCACTAATACCTACTGTTACACCACTAATACCTACTGTTACACCACTAATACCTACTGTTATATCACTAATATATTACACCACTAATACCTACTGTTACACCACTAATATATTACACCACTAATACCTACTGTTAAACCACTAATGCCTACTGTTATACCACTAATACCTACTGTTATACCACTAATACCTACTGTTACACCACTAATACCTACTGTTATATCACTAATATATTACACCACTAATACCTACTGTTACACCACTAATATATTACACCACTAATACCTAGTGTTACACCACTAATATATTACACCGTAATACCTACTATTACATCACTAATATATTACCACACTAATACCTACTGTTACACCACTAAAACCTACTGTTACACCAGTGACTGTTTATGAGGGGTTTAGTCAGGACCTCTAGCTACAACACAGTGACTCTTTATGAGGGGTTTCGTCAGGACCTCTAGCTACAACACTGTGACTGTTTATGATGTGTTTAGTCAGGTCTTTTTGCTACAACACTGTGACCCCAATATGAGCTCTGATACACATCAACACCTTATAAGACTCTCGTCTTTACAAACCCGCTCAAATCCTAATTTAATCACTTACAGAGCCATTCCTGGGTTGCTGGCTTGACCAACTACCATTTCCTCCCATATATTTCTCTCCCATTTGTTTTGTCAGATGCTTTGGAGAGGAAAAGTTGCCGTGCCTCAGAAGGCCAGTCCTGGGAGAGGGTGATGTGAAGCCGGGGCTGCCGTCGATGCTACAGCCACTTCACAAGAATATAAACCGTGTTTTGATTGTCCGTGGGGAAGGGACTGAGAAAGAAACCAGCCTTATCACAGCCCAGCAGCTCTGGAATTCACTGCAATGATAAAGTGGCGGAGCGGAAAACCGTACAAGGCAGGCACAATCCAAAGACGGATTAGTTTTTCTGACATAAGCTTCCTGAAAAACTAATCAATCAGTCCATGCAGCATTATTAGAAGCATGAGATTAAAGCTGCAGCTCCTAATCCTCAAGAGTACAGTTATTACACTGCCACTGTTAGTTGCCTTTAAATATACAATAAATAAAGAATGAAAGCAGAGCTAATTGTGCCCAGGGAAGGGAAGAGGGCTGAAGAGGAGAGCTGAGCATGCCCGGGAGAGACTTTAGTTTAGACACAATGTATGGTTTATTATGAAGACGGGACTCAAACTGGTGTCCTTGACGAACCCCTTCAACTTTCACTTCCACTGTCTCTGTCTACCACTGGCTTCCACTTTATTGCAACATTTAAGTAAAAAAATATTCAGGTCCATTTGAAGTAAACCATTCGCAGTATACTTTATGACGGAATGCAAAAGATCTTTACATACACTACAAAACATTAAGAAACACCTGCTCTTTCCATGACACAGACTGGTGAATCCAGATGAAAGCTATGATCCCTTATTAATGTCACTTGTTAAATCCACTTCAATCAATATAGATTAAGGGGATGAGACAGGTTTTAAAGAAGTATTTTTAAGCCTTGAGACAATTAAGACATGGATTGTGTATGTGTACCATTCAGAGGGTGAATGGTCAAGACAACAGATTTAAGTGCCTTTTTAACCGGGTATGGTAGTAGGTGCCTGGTGCACCGGTTTGTGTCAAGAACTGCAAAGCTGCTGTGTTTTTCACGGTCAACAGTTTCCTGTGTGTATCAAGAATGGTCCACCACGCAAAGGACATCCAGCCAACTTGACAACTGTGGGAAGCATTGGAGTCAACATGACCCAGCATCCCTGTGGAACGCTTTCTACACCTTGTGGAGTCAACATGGGCCAGCATCCCTGTGGAATGCTTTCTACACCTTGTGGAGTCAACATGGGCCAGCATCCCTGTGGAACGCTTTCTACACCTTGTGGAGTCCATGCCCCAAAGTATTGAGGCTGTTCTGAGGTTGAAAGGGCGTGTGCATGACAGAGGCATGTCAGAGGCATGACAGAGGCATGACACATTAGTGAATGGACTTGAAAATGGGTGGTGTTGCGATGTGGTTAGACGAGAACAGTAATATTTTGCCAAGGCAGAGATGAGTAGCTGAACCGAGATGAGCACGGACAGCAGTGGACTCATAAATTCCGGGCCAATGACAATCAGACAAATGTCTTTGGACCTGCATTTTCTGGTGTTTTGTGTAAAAGATGTCTCTTTCCATTCGCCACTGTTTGGAGGCTGGAAATATGTTGCGAGTGAACGAACATGCACATACAGCCTTCACTTGATAGAATACTACAACACTTTATAGAACACTACATATCTTTATAGAATACTACATCACTTTATAGAATATTACATCACTTTATAGAATACTCCATCTCTTTATAGAATACTTCATCTCTTTATAGGATACTACATCACTTTATAGAATATTAGATATCTTTACAAAATACAACATCTCTTTATATAATACTCTCACCTCTTTAAAAAATACTGCATCTCTTTACAGCACACTACTTTTCTTTATAGAATACTATATATCTTTATAAAATACTACATCTCTTTATAGAATTCTATATTTCTTAATAGAATACGACATCTCTTTATATAATACTATATCTCTTTATAGAATACAACATCTCTTTATAGAACACAACATCTCTTTATAGAATAATACATTTCCTTATAGAATAATACATTTCTTGATAGAATACTACGTCTCTTTATAGAATACTACATTTCTTATAGAATACTACATCTCTTTACAGAATACTAAATATCTTTATAGAATACTATATCTCTCTATAGAATACAACATCTCTTTATAGAATAAAACATATCTTTATAGAATAATACATCTCTTTACAGAACATAGCATCTATTTATAGAATATAGAATAGAATAGATATCTTTACAAAATACAACATCTCTTTACAGAACATAGCATCTATTTATAGAATATAGAATAGAATAGATATCTTTACAAAATACAACATCTCTTTATATAATACCCTCATTTCTTTAAAAAAATACTACATCTCTTTATAACACACTACTTTTCTTTATAGAATACTATATATCTTTATAGAATACTACATCTCTTTATAGCAGACTACATCTCTTTATAGCACACTAGATATCTTTACAAAATACAACATCTCTTTATATAATACCCTCATCTCTTTAAAAAATACTACACCTCTTTATAGCACACTACTTTTCTTATAGAATACTACATCTCTTTATAGAATACTAAATATCTTTATAGAATACTGTAACGGCGTTCTTCTATCTCCTCCTCTGATGAAGAGGTAGAACAAGGATCGGACCAAAATGCAGCGTGATGATGATTCATAATATAATTTTAATGAAGGAAAAAACAATACAAGCGGAAACTACAAAATAATGAAAAGTGAAAACCGAAACAGCCCTATCTGGTGCAAACACATAGACAGGAACAATCACCCACAAAATACACAGTAAAACCCAGGCTACCTAAATATGGTTCCCAATCAGAGACAACGAGAATCACCTGACTCTGATTGAGAACCGCCTCAGGCAGCCAAGCCTATGCTAGACACACCCCTAATCAGCCACAATCCCAATGCCTGAAGGCTGTCTCGTCGTTGTTGGTAATCAAGCCTACCACTGTTGTGTCGTCCGCAAACTTGATGATTGAGTTGGAGGCGTGCGTCGTGGGTGAAACTAAAACAAGAAGCTCCCACGCTGAGGTCACGCAGTCGTGGGTGAACAGGGAGTACAGGAGAGGGATCAGAACGCACCCTTGTGGGGCCCCAGTGTTGAGGATCAGCGGGGTGGAGATGTTGTTGCCTACCCTCACCACCTGGGGGCGGCCCGTCAGGAAGTCCAGTACCCAGTTGCACAGGGCGGGGTCGAGACCCAGGGTCTCGAGCTTGTTGACGAGCTTGGAGGGTACTATGGTGTTGAATGCCGAGCTGTAGTCGATGAACAGCATTCTCACATAGGTATTCCTCTTGTCCAGATGGGTTAGGGCAGTGTGCAGTGTGGTTGAGATTGCATCGTCTGTGGACCTATTTGGGCGGTAAGCAAATTGGAGTGGGTCTAGGGTGTCAGGTATGGTGGAGGTGATATGGTCCTTGACTAGTCTCTCAAAGCACTTCATGATGACGGAAGTGAGTGCTACGGGGCGGTAGTCGTTTAGCTCAGTTACCTTAGCTTTCTTGGGAACAGGAACAATGGTGGCCATCTTGAAGCATGTGGGAACAGCAGACTGGTATAGGGATTGATTGAATATGTCCGTGAACACACCGGCCAGCTGGTCTGTGCATGCTCTGAGGGCGCGGCTGGGGATGCCGTCTGGGCCTGCAGCCTTGCGAGGGTTAACACGTTTAAATGTTTTACACACCTCGGCTGCAGTGAAGGAGAGTTCGCATGTTTTCATGCAGGCCGTGTCAGTGGCACTGTATTGTCCTCAAAGCGGGCAAAAAAGTTATTTAGTCTGCCTGGGAGCAAGACATCCTGGTCCGTGACTGGGCTGGTTTTCTTCTTGTAGTCCGTGATTGACTGTAGACCCTGCCACATACCTCTTGCGTCTGAGCCGTTGAATTGAGATTCTACTTTGTCTCTATACTGTCGCTTAGCTTGTTTGATAGCCTTGCGGAGGGAATAGCTGCACTGTTTGTATTCGGTCATGTTACCAGTCACCTTGCCCTGATTAAAAGCAGTGGTTCGCGCTTTCAGTTTCATGCGAATGCTGCCATCAATCCACGGTTTCTGGTTAGGGAATGTTTTAAATCAAATCAAATCAAATCAAATCAAATTTTATTTGTCACATACACATGGTTAGCAGATGTTAATGCGAGTGTAGCGAAATGCTTGTGCTTCTAGTTCCGACAATGCAGTAATAACGAACAAGTAATCTAACTAACAATTCCAAAAAAACTACTGTCTTATACACAGTGTAAGGGGATAAAGAATATGTACATAAGGATATATGAATGAGTAATGGTACAGAGCAGCATAGGCAAGATACAGTAGATGATATCGAGTACAGTATATACATATGAGATGAGTATGTAAACCAAGTGGCATAGTTAAAGTGGCTAGTGATACATGTATTACATAAGGATGCAGTCGATGATATAGAGTACAGTATCTACGTATGCATATGAGATGAATAATGTAGGGTAAGTAACATTATATAAGGTAGCATTGTTTAAAGTGGCTAGTGATATATTTACATCATTTCCCATCAATTCCCATGATTAAAGTGGCTGGAGTAGAGTCAGTGTCATTGACAGTGTGTTGGCAGTAGCCACTCAATGTTAGTGGTGGCTGTTTAACAGTCTGATGGCCTTGAGATAGAAGCTGTTTTTCAGTCTCTCGGTCCCAGCTTTGATGCACCTGTACTGACCTCGCCTTCTGGATGACAGCGGGGTGAACAGGCAGTGGCTCGGGTGGTTGATGTCCTTGATGATCTTTATGGCCTTCCTGTAGCATCGGGTGGTGTAGGTGTCCTGGAGGGCAGGTAGTTTGCCCCCGGTGATGCGTTGTGCAGACCTCACTACCCTCTGGAGAGCCTTACGGTTGAGGGCGGTGCAGTTGCCATACCAGGCGGTGATACAGCCCGCCAGGATGCTCTCGATTGTGCATCTGTAGAAGTTTGTGAGTGCTTTTGGTGACAAGCCGAATTTCTTCAGCCTCCTGAGGTTGAAGAGGCGCTGCTGCGCCTTCCTCACGATGCTGTCTGTGTGAGTGGACCAATTCAGTTTGTCTGTGATGTGTATGCCGAGGAACTTAAAACTTGCTACCCTCTCCACTACTGTTCCATCGATGTGGATGGGGGGTGTTCCCTCTGCTGTTTCCTGAAGTCCACAATCATCTCCTTAGTTTTGTTGACGTTGAGTGTGAGGTTATTTTCCTGACACCACACTCCGAGGGCCCTCACCTCCTCCCTGTAGGCCGTCTCGTCGTTGTTGGTAATCAAGCCTACCACTGTTGTGTCGTCCGCAAACTTGATGATTGAGTTGGAGCGTGCGTGGCCACGCAGTCGTGGGTGAACAGGGAGTACAGGAGAGGGCTCAGAACGCACCCTTGTGGGGCCCCAGTGTTGAGGATCAGCGGGGAGGAGATGTTGTTGCCTACCCTCACCACCTGGGGGCGGCCCGTCAGGAAGTCCAGTACCCAGTTGCACAGGGCGGGGTCGAGACCCAGGGTCTCGAGCTTGATGACGAGCTTGGAGGGTACTATGGTGTTGAATGCCGAGCTGTAGTCGATGAACAGCATTCTCACATAGGTATTCCTCTTGTCCAGATGGGTTAGGGCAGTATGCAGTGTGGTTGAGATTGCATCGTCTGTGGACCTATTTGGGCGGTAAGCAAATTGGAGTGGGTCAAGGGTGTCAGGTAGGGTGGAGGTGATATGGTCCTTGACTAGTCTCTCAAAGCACTTCATGATGACGGATGTGAGTGCTACGGGGCGGTAGTCGTTTAGCTCAGTTACCTTAGCTTTCTTGGGAACAGGAACAATGGTGGCCCTCTTGAAGCATGTGGGAACAGCAGACTGGTATAGGGATTGGTTGAATATGTCCGTAAACACACCGGCCAGCTGGTCTGCGCATGCTCTGAGGGCGCGGCTGGGGATGCCGTCTGGGCCTGCAGCCTTGCGAGGGTTAACACGTTTAAATAACACGTTTTTAATCGTTGCTATGGGAACGACATATTCAACGCACGTTCTAATGAACTCGCACACCGAATCAGCGTATTCGTCAATGTTGTTGTCTGACGCAATACGAAACATATCCCAGTCCACGTGATGGAAGCAGTCTTGGAGTGTGGAATCAGCTTGGTCGGACCAGCGTTGGACAGACCTCAGCGTGGGAGCTTCTTGTTTTAGTTTCTGTCTGTAGGCAGGGATCAGCAAAATGGAGTCGTGGTCAGCTTTTCCGAAAGGAGGGCGGGGCAGGGCCTTATATGCGTCGCGGAAGTTAGAGTAACAATGATCCAAGGTTTTTTCAGCCCTAGTTGCGCAATCGATATGCTGATACAATTTAGGGAGTCTTGTTTTCAGATTAGCCTTGTTAAAATCCCCAGCTACAATGAATGCAGCCTCAGGATGTAGAGATTCCAGTTTGCAAAGAGTCAAATAAAGTTCGTTCAGAGCCATCGATGTGTCTTTATTTTATTTTATTTCACCTTTATTTAACCAGGTAGGCTAGTTGAGAACAAGTTCTCATTTGCAACTGCGACCTGGCCAAGATAAAGCATAGCAGTGTGAGCAGACAACACAGAGTTACACATGGAATAAACAATTAACAAGTCAATAACACAGTAGAAAACAAAGGGGGGAGTCTATATACAATGTGTGCAAAAGGCATGAGGAGGTAGGCGGATAATTACAATTTTGCAGATTAACACTGGAGTGATAAATGATCAGATGGTCATGTACAGGTAGAGATATTGGTGTGCAAAAGAGCAGAAAAGTAAATAAATAAAAACAGTATGGGGATGAGGTAGGTGAAAATGGGTGGGCTATTTACCAATAGACTATGTACAGCTGCAGCGATCGGTTAGCTGCTCAGATAGCTGATGTTTGAAGTTGGTGAGGGAGATAAAAGTCTCCAACTTCAGCGATTTTTGCAATTCGTTCCAGTCACAGGCAGCAGAGTACTGGAACGAAAGGCGGCCAAATGAGGTGTTGGCTTTAGGGATGATCAGTGAGATACACCTGCTGGAGCGCGTGCTACGGATGGGTGTTGCCATCGTGACCAGTGAACTGAGATAAGGCGGAGCTTTACCTAGCATGGACTTGTAGATGACCTGGAGCCAGTGGGTCTGGCGACGAATATGTAACGAGGGCCAGCCGACTAGAGCATACAAGTCACAGTGGTGGGTGGTATAAGGTGCTTTAGTGACAAAACGGATGGCACTGTGATAGACTGCATCCAGTTTGCTGAGTAGAGTGTTGGAAGCCATTTTGTAGATGACATCGCCGAAGTCGAGGATCGGTAGGATAGTCAGTTTTACTAGGGTAAGCTTGGCGGCGTGAGTGAAGGAGGCTTTGTTTGCGGAATAGAAAGCCGACTCTTGATTTGATTTTCGATTGGAGATGTTTGATATGAGTCTGGAAGGAGAGTTTGCAGTCTAGCCAGACACCTAGGTACTTATAGATGTCCACATATTCAAGGTCGGAACCATCCAGGGTGGTGATGCTAGTCGGGCATGCGGGTGCAGGCAGCGATCGGTTGAAAAGCATGCATTTGGTTTTACTAGCATTTAAGAGCAGTTGGAGGCCACGGAAGGAGTGTTGTATGGCATTGAAGCTTGTTTGGAGGTTAGATAGCACAATGTCCAATGACGGGCCGAAAGTATATAGAATGGTGTCGTCTGCGTAGAGGTGGATCAGGGAATCGCCCGCAGCAAGAGCAACATCATTGATATATACAGAGAAAAGAGTCGGCCCGAGAATTGAACCCTGTGGCACCCCCATAGAGACTGCCAGAGGACCGGACAGCATGCCCTCCGATTTGATACACTGAACTCTGTCTGCAAAGTAATTGGTGAACCAGGCAAGGCAGTCATCCGAAAAACCGAGGCTACTGAGTCTGCCGATAAGAATATGGTGATTGACAGAGTCGAAAGCCTTGGCAAGGTCAATGAAGACGGCTGCACAGTACTGTCTTTTATCGATGGCGGTTATGATATCGTTTAGTACCTTGAGGGGGGGTAATATATACGGCTGTGATTATAATCGAAGAGAATTCTCTTGGTAGATAATGCGGTCGACATTTGATTGTGAGGAATTCTAAATCAGGTGAACAGAAGGATTTGACTTCCTGTATATTCCTGTGATCACACCACGTCTCGTTAGCCATAAGGCATACACCCCCGCCCCTCTTCTTACCAGAAAGATGTTTGTTTCTGTCGGCGCGATGCGTGGAGAAACCCGCTGGCTGCACCGCCTCCGATAGCGTCTCTCCAGTGAGCCATGTTTCCGTGAAGCAAAGAACGTTACAGTCTCTGATGTCCCTCTGGAATGCTACCCTTGCTCGGATTTCATCAACCTTGTTGTCAAGAGACTGGACATTGGCGAGAAGAATGCTAGGGAGTGGTGCACGATGTGCCCGTCTCCGGAGTCTGACCAGAAGACCGCCTCGTTTCCCTCTTTTACGGCGTCGTTTTTTTGGGTCGCCAGCTGGGATCCATTCCGTTGTCCTGGTTGAAAGGCAGAACACAGGATCCGCTTCGTGAAAATCATATTCTTTGTCGTACTGATGGTGAGTTGACGCTGATCTTGTTTTGTATTCTGTTCATGTATAGTTTCTCTTATTAAAGAACCATGAACTTTAACGACGCTGCATTTTGGTCCTTCAGACGAAGAGGAGGAAATCCCTAACAAATACCCTCATCTCTTTGAAAAATAATCCATCTCTTTATAGCACCCTACTTTATTTATAGAATACAATATATCTTTATAGAATACTACATATCTTTATAGCAGACTACATCTCTTAATAAAATTCTACATCTCTTTATAGAATACTACATCTCTTTATAGAATACTACATCTCTTTACAGAACACAGCATCTATTTATAGAATACTACATCTCTTTAAAGCAAACTACATCTCTTCATAGCACATCTCTTTATAGAATTCTTCATCTCTTTATAGAATACTACATTTCTTATAGAATACTACATCTCTTTATAGAATACTAAATCTCTTTATAGAATACTAAATCTCTAATAGAATACTACATCTCTTATAGAATACGTATAGAATACGTATAGAATACTATATCTCTTCATAGAATACTAGCCTCCTCCCTAAGTTTGTTGTACTCACTGCTTTAGCACACTCTGCTAACCCTGATGTCCTTGCCGTGTCTGAATCCTGGCTCAGGAAGGCCACCAAAAATTCGGAGATTTCCATACCCAACTATAACATTTTCCGTAAAGATAGAACTTCCAAAGGGGGAGGAGTTGCAGTCTACTGCAGAGATAGCCTGCAAAGTAATGTCATAATTTCCAGGTCCATACCCAAACAATTCGAACTACTAATTTTAAAAATTACTCTCTCCAGAAATAAGTCTCTCACTGTTGCCGCTTGCTACCGACCCCCCTCAGCTCCCAGCTGTGCCCTGGACACCATTTGTGAATTGATTGCCCCCCATCTAGCTTCAGAGTTTGTTCTGTTAGGTGACCTAAACTGGGATATGCTTAACACCCCGGCAGTTCTACAATCTAAGCTAGATGCCCTCAATCTCCCACAAATCATCAAGGAACCCACCAGGTACAACCCTAAATCTGTAAACAAGGGCACCCTCATAGACGTCATCCTGACAAACTGGCCCTCCAAATACACCTCCGCTGTCTTCAACCAGGATCCCAGCGATCACTGCCTCATTGCCTGTATCCGCTACGGATCCGCAGTCAAACGACCACCCCTCATCACTGTCAAACTCTCCCTAAAACACTTCTGTGAGCAGGCCTTTCTAATCGACCTGACCCGGGTATCCTGGAAGGACATTGACCGCATCCCATCAGTTGAGGATGCCTGGTCATTCTTTAAATGTAACTTCCTCACCATTTTAGATAAGCATGCTCCGTTCAAAAAATGCAAAACTAAGAACAGATATAGCACTTGGTTCACTCCAGACCTGACTGCCCTCGACCAGCACAAAAACATCCTGTGGCGGACTGCACTAGCATCGAATAGTCCCTGCGATATGCAACTGTTCAGGGAAGTCAGGAACCAATACACGCAGTCAGTCAGGAAAGCAAAGGCCAGCTTCTTCAGGCAGAAATTTGCATCCTGTAGCTCTAACTCCAAAAAGTTCTGGGACACTGTGAAGTCCATGGAGAACAAGAGCACCTCCTCCCAGCTGCCAACTGCACTGAGGCTAGGTAACATGGTCACCACCGATAAATCCATGATTATCGAAAACTTCAACAAGCATTTCTCAACGGCTGGCCATGCCTTCCTCCTGGCTACTCCAACCTCAGCCAACAACACTCCTTCCGTGGCCTCCAACTGCTCTTAAACGCTAGTAAAACCAAATGCATGCTTTTCAACCGTTCGCTGCCTGCACCCTCACGCCCGAGCATAACCACCCTGGATGGTTCCGACCTAGAATATGTGGACATCTATAAGTACCTAGGTGTCTGGCTAGACTGTAAACTCTCCTTCCAGACTCATATCAAACATCTCCAATCTAAAATCAAATCTAGAGTCGGCTTTCTATTCCGCAACAAAGCCTCCTTCACTCACGCCGCCAAACTTACCCTAGTAAAACTGACTATCATACCGATCCTCGACTTCGGCGATGTCATCTACAAAATAGCTTCCAACACTCTACTCAGCAAACTGGATACAGTTTATCACAGTGCCATCCGTTTTGTTACTAAAGCACCTTATACCACCCACCACTGCGACCTGTATGCTCTAGTTGGCTGGCCCTCGCTACATATTCGTCGCCAGACCCACTGGCTCCAGGTCATCTACAAGTCCATGCTAGGTAAAGCTCCACCTTATCTCAGTTCACTGGTCACGATGGCAACACCCACCCGTAGCACACGCTCCAGCAGGTGTATCTCACTGATCATCCCTAAAGCCAACACCTCATCTGGCCGCCTTTCGTTCCAGTTCTCTGCTGCCTGTGACTGGAACGAATTGCAAAAATCGCTGAAGTTGGAGACTTTTATCTCCCTCACCAACTTCAAACATCTGCTATCTGAGCAGCTAACCGATCGCTGCAGCTGTACATAGTCTATCGGTAAATAGCCCACCCAATTTTACCTACCTCATCCCCATACTGTTTATATTTATTTACTTTTCTGCTTTTTTGCACACCAATATCTCTACCTGTACATGACCATCTGATCATTTATCACTCCAGTGTTAATCTGCAAAATTGTAATTATTCGCCTACCTCCTCATGCCTTTTGCACACAATGTATATAGACTCTCTTTTTTTCTACTATGTTATTGACTTGTTAATTGTTTACTCCATGTGTAACTCTGTGTTGTCTGTTCACACTGCTATGCTTTATCTTGGCCAGGTCGCAGTTGCAAATGAGAACTTGTTCTCAACTAGCCTACCTGGTTAAATAAAGGTGAAATTAAAAATTAAAAAATTAAAATGTCTTGTAGAATACTACATCTCTTTATAGGATACTACATTTCTTATAGAATACATCTCTTTATAGAACACCACATCCCTTTATAGAATACTACATTTCTTCATAGAATACGACATCTCTTTATAGAATACCCTCATCTCTTTATAGAATACTACATCTCTTTATAGCACACTACTTTTCTTTGTAGAATACTACATCTCTTTACAGAACACAGCATCTCTTTATAGAATACTACACTTCTTTATAGAATACTACTTTTATTTATAGAATACTACATCTCTTTATGGCAGATTACATATCTTTATAGCACACTACATCTCTTTATAGAATACTAGATATCTTTACAGAATACTACATCTCTTTATAGACTACTAGACAGCTTTACAGAATACTACATATCTTTATAGAATACCCTCATCTCTTTATAGAATACCCTCATCTCTTACAGAATACTACATATTTTTACAGACCACAGCATCTCTTTATGGAATACTACATCTCTTTAAAGAACACAACATCTCTTTATATAATTCTACATCTCTTTATAGAATACTACATCTCTTTATAGAATACTATATATCTTATAGAATACTACATCTCTTTACAGAACACAGCATCTCTTTATAGAATAGTATATCTCTTTATAGAATACTATATCTCTTATAGAATACTACATCTCTTTACAGAACACAGCATCTCTTTATAGAATACTATATCTCTTTACAGAATACTACATTTATTTATAGAATACTACATCTCTTTATAGAATACTAAATCTCTTTATAGAATACTACATTTCTTTATAGAATACTACATTTCTTTATAGAATACTACATCTCTTTATGGCAGATTACATCTCTTTATAGCACACTACATCTCTTTATAGAATACTAGATATCTTTACAGAATACTATATCTCTTTATAGAATACCCTCATCTCTTTATAGAATTCCCTCATCTCTTATAGAATACTACATATTTTTACAGACCACAGCATCTCTTTATGGAATACTACATCTCTTTAAAGAACACAACATCTCTTTATATAATTCTACATCTCTTTATAGAATACTACATCTCTTTTATAGAATACTACATCTCTTTACAGAACACATCATCTCTTTATAGAATACTAAATCTCTTTATAGAATACTACATTTCTTTATAGAATACTACATTTCTTTATAGAACACTACATCTCTTTATAGAATACTACATTTCTTTATAGAATACTATATCTCCAGCAGGGAGTCCGTCCCATGAATCTGCGCACAACAGAATGACTCGTAATAGTGTATGGTAGAGACTGTACCATAGCTCAGTTACGTGCATCCAGCTGCTTTGTGGATGTTTGGGTAGTAACATAAAGCAACACCGAGCTTCGTAGTGAGATACTCCATTAAGACATCGTGAATGAGGTCATCTTCTCATTAGTAATCCTGAACAGTCCCAACATTCCATGATACATCATGTACACTATATTACTAGGACAGTGATACATGATCGACTAATACAGTAGAACATTAGAGAGCAGAGCTCAAGTGGTTCTGTCCTCAGATACATTGTTGTGCTGTCAGATGATCAGGCACTGACTGCAGCAGATGTCATAGAGAGAATGGTTCCTGTGAAGACTGACCCCCCTATCTCTCCCTAGGGGACTGCAGCAGATGTCATAGAGAGAATGGTTCCTGTGAAGACTGACCCCCCTATCTCTCCCTAGGGGACTGCACAGATGCTGTGGCTACACTGTGTGTGTGTGTGTGTGTGTGTGTGTGTGTGTGTGTGTGTGTGTGTGTGTGTGTGTGTGTGTGTGTGTGTGTGTGTGTGTGTGTGTGTGTGTGTGTGTGTGTGTGTGTGTGTGTGTGTGTAGCACAGACAATATGTCCATAGACAGTGAGGGTGCGCAGGGAGGGAGCAAGGGGACAGGAGGCCCACAGGGAGGCTAGTTGGGGCTACGGGGAGGATGGGAAATGAGAATAGGGCCATAGCCACACATAGCGCTGCACAGTGCTTCGAAAGCAACTTTAATGCAATATGAATATCTTTACAGCCCTACACAAGTTTAACCTGTGGATAATGAATTTGATAGCGTTGTAAATCAGTCCTCTGCTACAGTCCTCTGCTACCACTACGCTATATTAATACTTTACAACATTACTACTGAAACTGCTAACACAACGCTACATAACTAATTTACAACATTTCTACTGCTACTACTACCTCACAACATTAATACTGCTACCACTATGCTACATTACTACTTTACAACATTACTGTTGCTACTGCTACAACTACGCTACATTTCTATTTTATAACATTACTACTACTACCACTATTCTACATTAATACTGCTACTGCTATGCTACATTAATACTTTACAACTTTACTACTGCTACAACAACGCTACATTACTACTTTACTACTATACTACTGCTACTGCTTCCGCTACATTACTATTTTACAACATTACTAGTGCTACTGCTACCACTATTCTACATTACAATTTTACAACATTACTACTGGCTACAGTACCATTACGCTACAATACTACCTTACAGCATTGCTACTGCTACCACTGCACAACATTGCTTCTGTACAACATTACTACTGCAACTGCTACCAGCACGATACATTACTACTTTACAACATTACTACTCCTACTGTTACCATTACACATTGCTATTTTACATTACTAATGCAACTGCTACCAATATGCTACATTACAACATTACTACTGCGCTACATTCCTATTTTACAACATTACTGCTGCTACAACAACACTACATTACTGCGTTACTACTTTACTACTGCTACTGCTTCCACTACGCTACATTACTATTTTACAACGTTACTAGTGCTACTGCTACCACTATGCTACATTACAATTTTACAACATTATTACTGCAACTGCTACCACAACACTACTAATTTACAACATTCTACTGCTACTACCACAACACAACATGAATACTGCTACCACTATGCTACATTACTACTTTAAAACATTACTACTACTAGCAATATGCTACATTAATACTTTACAGCATTAATACTGCTACCACTACACAACATTACCATTTTACAACATTACTACTGGACCTGACACTGCTACTTTACATTACTACTTTACAACATTACTATTGGACCTGATACTGCTACTAGTACTGTTATAACACTACTACCGCTGCCACTATGCTACATAACAATTGTACATTACTACTGCAACTGCTACCAATACCCTGCATTACTACTTCAGAACATTACTACTGCTACGGCTACCACTACACTATTACTTTAAAACATTACTACTGCTACCACTATGCTACATTAATACTGCTACTACTATTCTACATTACTACTTTACAACATTAATACTACAACTGCTACTGCTACTTTACATTACTACTTTAAAACAGTACTACTGCTACCACTACGCTACATTACTACTTTACAACATTACTACTGCAACTGTAAACATTACTACTTTATGACATTACTGCTGCTACTACTACCACCACTATATTATATTACTACTTACAACATTACTACTTATACAACAACACTACCATGATTTTACATTACTAATTTACAACAATACTACTGCAACTGTTACCACTACGCCACATTACTACTTTACAACATTACTACTGCTACCAATACACTACATTACTATTCTATACCATTACTAGTGCTACCACCACTATTATACAATACTATTTTACAACATTACTACTGCTACAACGATGCTACTGCTTCCACTAAACTACTTTACATTACTATTTTATACTATTGTATTTTATTTAACCTTTATTTAAGTAGGCAAGTCAATTAAATACAAATTCTTATTTACAATGACTACCTACACTGGACGATGTGCGCCGCACAGGGACTCCTAATCACGGTCAGTTGTGATACAGCCTGGATTCGAACCAGGGTGTCTGTAGTGAAGCCTCAAGCACTGAGATGCAGTGCCTTAGACCCCTGCACCACTCAGGAGCCCAATACTACTGCAACTGCTAACAATACACTACATTGCTATTTTACAACATTAATACTGCCACCACTATGCTACATTACTATTTTATAACATTACCACTGTTACACTACATTACTACTTTACACCATTACTGCTAAAAATATGCTACATTACTATATCATATCATTACTACTGCTATGACTACACTACATTACTACTTTACAACATTACAACTTCTACTCCTACCGCTATACTACATTACTACTTTACAACATTACTACTGCTAACAATACGCTATATTACTATATCATAACATTACTACTGCTACTGCTACCACTACGCTATTTTACAACATTACTACTGCACTACACTACATTACTGAGGAGTATTTCTGTCTGTTATAAAGCCCTTTTTGAGGGGAAAAACTCATTCTGATTGGCTGGGACTGGCTCCTCAAAGGGTGGGCTGACTGCCAAATGGGGGGGGGGCTATTGCCTTCCAAGGCCATCCATGGCTGGATAACTGCCCAGTCATGTGAAATCCATCGATTATGGCGTAATTTATTTATTTAATTTGACTGACTTCCTTATATTAACTGTAACTCATTAAAATCTTTGAAATTGTTGCATGTTGCATATATATTTTTCATCATTATATACAGTGCATTTGGAAATTCAGACCCCTTGACTTTTTCCACATTTTCTTATGTTACAGCCTTATTCTAAAATATATTAAATTACTATTTCCCTCATCAATCTACACACCATAGCCCATAATGACAAAGCCAAAACCAGTTATTAGAAATGTTAGCAAATGTATAATAAAAAATATATAGTATGCCGACGCTTTGCTATGAGACTCGAAATTGAGCTCTGTTTCCATTGATCATCCTTGAGATGTTTCTACAACTCCTGTGGTAAATTGATTGGACATGATTTGGAAAAGGCACACACCTGTCTATATAAGGTTCCACAGTCAGTGGTGTAAATTACTTAAATAAAAATACTTTTAAGTACTACTTAAGTTGGTTTTGGGGGTATCTGTACTTTACTATTATTCTTTTTTACAACTTTTACTTTTACTCCAGTACATTCCTAAAGAAAATAATGTATTTTTTACTCCTTACATTTTCCCTAACACCCAAAAGTAGTCGTTACATTTTGAATGCTTAGCAGGACAGGAAAATTGTCTAATTAATGCACTTATCAAGAGAACATCCCTCATCATCCCTACTGCCTCTGATCTGGCAGACTCACTAAACACAAATGCTTTGTTTGTAAATTGTGTCTGAGTGTTTATCTGTGCCCCTGGCTATCCGTAAATTTAAAAAACAAGAAAATAATGTTGTCTGGTTTTCTTAATATAAGATATTATAAATGATATATACTTTTACTTCTGATACTTAAGTACATTTAAAACCAAATACTTTTAATCAAGTAGTATTTTACTGGGTGACATTAACTTTTACTTGAGTCATTTTCTTTTAAGGTATCTTTACTTTTACTCAAGTATGACAATTGGGTACTTTTTCCACCACTGCCCACAGTTGACAGTGCATGTCAGAGCAAAAAACAAGCCATGAGGTCAATGGAATTGTCCGTAGAGCTCCGAAACAGGATTATGTCGAGGCACAGATCTGGGGAAGGGTACCAAAACATTTCTGCAGGATTGAAGTTCTCAAAGAACACAGTGGCCTACATCATTCTTAAATGGAAGAAGTTTGGAACCACGAAGGCTCTTCCTAGAGCTGGCCTTCTCGGGGAGAAGGTTCTTAGTCAGGGAGGTGACCAAGAACCCGATGGTCACTCTGACAGAGCTCCAGAGTTCCTTTGTGGAGATGGGAGAACCTTCCAGAAGCACAACCATCTCTGCAGCACTCCACCAATCAGGCCTTTATGGTAGAGTGGCCACCGAAGCCACTCCTCAGTAAATGGCACATGACAGCCCCTTGGAGTTTGCCAAAAGGCACCTAAAGGACTTTCAGAGGTTGAGAAAAAAAGATTCTGTCACGTTCGTCTTATTGATGAGACCAAGGCGCAGCGTGATAAGCGTACGTACTTCTTTTAATGAAGGAAAAACACTAAACAAACTAACAAAATAACAAAACGAACGTGAAGCTAAATAACCCGAGTGCTGACAGGAAACTATACAGCTGTGCAGTGACGCTCCCCATCCAACCTGACAGAGCTTGAGAGGATCTGCAGAGAAGAATGGGAGAAACTCCCCAAATGTTACATTTTTTATTTAACCTTTATTTATCTAGGCTACAAATTCTTATTTTACAATGGCGGCCAAACTCTTCCCTAACCCGGATGATGCTGGGCCAATTGTGCGCCGCCCTACGATCACTGCCTGTTGTGATGCAGCCCGGGATTAAACAAGGGTCTGTAGTAAAGCCTCTAGCACTGAGATGCAGTGCCTTAGACCACTGCGCCACTCAGGAGCCGCCCAAATACAGGTGTGCCAAGCTTGTAGCGACATACCCAAGAACACTCAAGGCTGTAATCACTGACAAATGTTCTTCAACAAAGTAGTGAGTAAAAGGCCTGAAAAAATAAAAAATAAAATGTTTTTTCTTTGTCATTATGGGGTATTGTGTGTAGATTGATGAGGGGGAAAAACTATTTCATACATTTTAGAATAAGGCCTTAACGTAACAAAATGTGGAAAAAGTCAAGGAGTCTGAATACTTTCCGAATGCACTGTACATAACGTAGGTACGGTACTGCATTGTATACGAACACAGATTCTAAATATTTATTCAGATATTTGAAACCTTGGGCTGCAGGATTATTTTCCTCCTGCAATGAAACAGGTCAAATTCAAATCCGACATCTGTACTGCTACTGTAAAGCAACATTTAAATACTAACAGTGAATAATGTGGAGTTTTATTTCCTTAAATCTTCTGATCTATCTTTGGAGAGATTAAAGCGTCCTGCAGGGAAAACAGCATCGGGTCACAGAGGGCTTTACCCAGATTAAGATGAACAATCTCTGGTAAATACAGGAATAAATTCCCTGGATTTACACAGATTTATCTTCAAATCATATATTCCAGAAGAGAAGATGAACTGTAAAGTTCAGAAAGCCCTTGTGGTCAAAGATTATTATTATTTGAGCAGGCTCTGTTGTGTGTCAGTCAGTTGTTGTGATGCGTGTCTCTCAGTATTGTAAAATAACACAAACACTTGACTTTCATCTGAGCAGGCCGATAATTAAGGATTACATCCAAGGGTTAAATCTTGTTCAAATCCATTAAATTAAAATATTTGTATGCATTACTATTTGTGTCATCCATACATGTCTTTAGAAGAGGGTTAATAGCCACACTGCATCCTAACTCGTTAGTGTTGCTGGAAGATACGGCCCCAGAATCAACCTGTAAATAACTCATCCATGCATCTGCAGTGCAACCCACAAAGAGCTGGTAATATGGAATGTAAATTTTAACCATAGAATGTTGAAACATCTAGACCCATTCACACTGAAGCTGTTCTGAGACATGACCCATTCACACTGAAGCTGTTCTGAGACAAGACCCATTAACACTGAAGCTGTTCTGAGACATGACCCATTCACACTGAAGCTGTTCTGAGACAAGACCCATTAACACTGAAGACATGACCCATTCACACTGAAGCTGACCCATTCACTGAAGACATGACCCATTCACACTGAAGCTGTTCTGAGACATGACCCATTCACACTGAAGCTGTTCTGAGACATGACCCATTCACACTGAAGCTGTTCTGAGACATGACCCATTCACACTGAAGCTGTTCTGAGACATGACCCATTCACACTGAAGCTGTTCTGAGACATGACCCATTCACACTGAAGCTGTTCTGAGACATGTAATAGGACTTGACACAATGTGGGCTAAAGGAAATCACTCATATTACGTTACTGGTTTACACTTTTTTGCTGTCATTAATTCAGAGATAAAAACAGAACCACTTCATACCTCTAAAGAAACACAGCAAATTTAGAAATATGTATGAATCACTCTAATTTCAGTCAGACATAAAAAGGCCTGAAAACAAACTAGGATTGGATTGTGAATTCTATGCCATCAGTATGAGTAAATGAGAGTACATGTATCACAGTGATATGATTTCTCATGTTGTACTATTACTGTATGTGGAGAGATGCTCTGACGAAGGTCGCCTGACCAAAAGCTCAGCTACAATTAAATACATTCATCTGACTGGAAGTGTGTGGTGACTTTTTCCTATTTCTCCAGTTTTGCGTTTTGCTTCCAGCACCTTCACTAATTAGCCCTGGGTGTTCTGTAGATTCTTACTATTATCACATTGTACTGTAACATTAACATTAATAACTAATGAACTCTGAATATCATGTGCTAACAAGCACCAGCATATTGTGATATTCCTCTGTAAATCACACCGTATGGATGGGACACTTTGCGATGAGTAGCAATAGAAAACTCTACTAGATGGGGAATATAGAGGTTCAAATAGAGAACTCTACTAGATGGAGAATATAGAGGTTCTAACAGAGAACTCTAATAGATGGAGAATATAGAGGTTCTAACAGATAACTCTAATAGATGGAGAATATAGAGGTTCTAACAGAGAACTCTAATAGATGGAGAATATAGAGGTTCTAACAGAGAACTCTACTAGATGGAGAATATAGAGGTTCTAATAGAGGCTCTACTAGATGGAGAATATAGAGGTTCTAACAGAGAACTCTAATAGATGGAGAATATAGAGGTTCTAACAGAGAACTCTACCTGATGGAGAATATAGAGGTTCTAATAGAGAACTATACCTGATGGAGAATATAGAGGTTCTAATAGAGAACTATACCTGATGGAGAATATAGAGGTTCTAATAGAGAACTCTACTAGATGGAGAATATAGAGGTTCTAATAGAGAACTCAAATATATGGAGAATATAGAGGTTCTAATAGAGAACTCTACTAGATGGAGAATATAGAGGTTCTAATAGAGAACTCTAATAGATGGAGAATATAGAGGTTCTAATAGAGAACTCTACAAAATGAAGAATATAGAGGTTCTAATAGAGAACTCTACCTGATGGAGAACATAGAGGTTCTAATAGAGAACTCTAATAGATGGAGAATATAGAGGTTCTGATAGAAAACTCTAATAGATGGAGAATATAGAGCTTCTAATAGAGAACTCTAATAGATGGAGAATATAGAGGTTCTAATAGAGAACTCTAATAGATGGAGAATATAGAGGTTCTAATAGAGAACTCTAATAGATGGAGAATATAGAGGTTCTAATAGAGAACTCTAATAGATGGAGAATATAGAGGTTCTAATAGAGAACTTTAATAGATGGAGAATATAGAGTTTGTATTATATAATTTCAGTGATTTATAAATAATGACATGGTTATTAAAATTTGTTGTATTAAATAGATTTATACTGTAAAGCTATAATTATCATTACTGTTATCATTACTATCAACACAGTGACAATGGAGACCAATCTTCAATTCTTTCTGTATTTCATTTATTTCAACTAATTTCTGTAAAGTAAAATGTATACATTGAATACAGACTTTTTTGTAGGTGGCTTGCAAATATCAAAGGACAATATTACCACATTAACTTGCTATTAATACAGTAATATTAAACTAAACTATTATTATCTGACAATCTATGTATATATTTGCCATGATTTACAAAGTATATAATTAAGCGCAACCAGATCCTTACTGAGCCTAAATGACCTTGTAATGACATTTTACCATGTCATATCTTGGATATGAATACACTGAATTAACTAAATAATGTCTTTGTGCATTTTCCACTGTAGGCTGTTCCTAACACCTGCAGAGAGAAAGTAGTTTACTAAACATGAAATCACTCACCTGATGTAGGAGGAAAATGACCAGGAGTGAACTTGGTGTTCTCATGTTTGCTAAGTTTATTTATGAGGAAGGAAGATTAAATCCACTTTGGAACGTTTTGGGACAAGAGGACGCACGTGCAGATGTCATTGCGGTGATCGGCTGTGGACAGAATAAAAAACACCATAAACATATTTTAGAGATACTGTAGCCTACTAATATTAATATTTATGTACACACGACACGTATCAAATGCATCACCCTGTTACTGTCCGTCATAGGAAGAATAGCAGTCAAACCCAAACCTTCCACTAAAGTCGTTATTTCGTTCCTTAAAATGCGTTTAGAGTAGGCTACATAACCTCACAAAACTATGGATGAATAAGCTACATGCATTACTAATCACATTCAAATCCACCTGAACTTTTTCCCCCAAACGCAATACCTTCGTTATTTCGTGACAGACCATGAATCCATGCAATTCAGGAGAGCAGTCCGCCCAGGTTCCAGACCGCTGACGACGTAGCAACTGGTTTCACTGTTCCGAAGCAGAAACCTCTTTTTTTATTGGGGAAAAACCTGCCAGTTCTACCAGAGAATTGTGTTCAAATTAATTTCCAGTGACTGCATTCGGTGTCTTGATTGAGACAATACTTAATCTTCCGGTGAGTCCAGCCTTAAAGCCTATTTCCCATCTGTCTGCTCATTTTTTATTTTCTTAGTTACTTTTTCCCGAAGAGCAATTTCATAAAGCGATTACACACATTGTCTTGGTTAAATTATGTTTTGCAACAGAGCATGCACTATGTTGTGTCAGCAAAAGCTGTAGAGTAGAGTCTACTACTGTAGTGTGCGGTGCGGAGTATCCTCTCAGTAGTTGAGAGTTTGTCTCAATGCGCATTAACCGCCCCACATTCAGAGATTCCGCTCCTCTTTCTGGGCACATAGAGAGACTTTCCTTTAAAGTCTACCTAGGGGAGCAGGGTGCTGGTGAGGAGCTGGGTTGGGGTTAGAGTGTCGACCTAGGGGAGCAGGGTGCTGGTGAGGAGCTGGGTTGGGGTTAGAGGGTCTACCTAGGGGAGCAGGGTGCTGGTGAGGAGCTGGGTTGGGGTTAGAGGGTCTACCTAGGGGAGCAGGGTGCTGGTGAGGAGCTGGGTTGGGGTTAGAGGGTCTACCTAGGGGGAAGGGTGCTGGTGAGGAGCTGGGTTGGGGTTAGAGGGTCTACCTAGGGGAGCAGGGTGCTGGTGAGGAGCTGGGTTGGGGTTAGAGGGTCTACCTAGGGGAGCAGGGTGCTGGTGAGGAGCTGGGTTGGGGTTAGAGGGTCTACCTGGGGAGCAGGGTGCTGGTGAGGAGCTGGGTTGGGGTTAGAGGGTCTACCTAGGGGAGCAGGGTGCTGGTGAGGAGCTGGGTTGGGGTTAGAGGGTCTACCTAGGGGAAGGGTGCTGGTGAGGAGCTGGGTTGGGGTTAGAGGGTCTACCTAGGGGAGCAGGGTGCTGGTGAGGAGCTGGGTTGGGGTTAGAGTGTCGACCTAGGAAGAACATGGAGGTGGTGAGGAACTGGGTTAGGGTTAGAGGGTCTACCTAGGAGGAACGGGGGGTGAGGAACTGGGTTAGGGTTAGAGGGTCTACCTAGGAGTAACAGGGGGGGGGTGAGGAGCTGGGTTAGGGTTAGAGGGTCTACCTAGGAGGAACATGGGGGTGGTGAGGAGCTGGGTTAGGGTTAGAGTGTCGACCTAGGAGGAACGGGGGGGACTGGGTTAGGGTTAGAGGGTCTACCTAGGAGGAACAGGGGGATGAGGAGCTGGGTTAGGGTTAGAGTGTCAACCTAGGAGGAACAGGGAGGGGGGGGGGTGAGGAGCTGGGTTAGGGTTAGAGGGTCAACCTAGGAGGAACATGGAGGTGGTGAGGAACTGGGTTAGGGTTAGAGGGTCTACCTAGGAGGAACGGGGGGGGGAGGTGAGGAACTGGGTTAGGGTTAGAGGGTCTACCTAGGAGTAACAGGGGGTGAGGAGCTGGGTTAGGGTTAGAGGGTCTACCTAGGAGGAACTGGGGGTGAGGAACTGGGTTAGGGTTAGAGGGTCTACCTAGGAGGAACATGGAGGGGGTGAGGAGCTGGGTTAGGGTTAGAGGGTCTACCTAGGAGGAACGGGGGTGAGGAGCTGGGTTAGGGTTAGAGTGTCGACCTAGGAGGAACAGGGAGGGGGTGAGGAGCTGGGTTAGGGTTAGAGGGTCTACCTAGGAGTAACAGGGGGTGAGGAGCTGGGTTAGGGTTAGAGTGTCAACCTAGGAGGAACAGGGGGTGAGGAGCTGGGTTAGGGTTAGAGGGTCTACCTAGGAGGAATGGGGGGCTGGGTTAGGGTTAGGGTTAGGAGCTGGGTTAGGGTTGGAGGAGGAACAGCATGTCAACTTATTAACCTATGACATGCTTGTTTTCTTCTCACTGACTTTCAGTTGCTGCATGTCTGGCTCTTGGGTTGTGTTTTAATGTGATGTGTTTTCATGTGAAGTGTTCTATCTAACTAAAGACGTGTTACTGTTAAAAAGGTCATATGTTGTTACTGTTAAGAAGGTCATATGTTAACAGAAAGATTTGAAATATGTCAGTTTTCATGAGCTGTAACTGCTATTAAGTAGTTAGGATCATATTCTCACATAGACCACTTCTCAGGGTTTATTCTGAAATAGTTTTCATATTGATTTGAATGAAATGTCATCATTAAATGTATGGTTTCAACATTGTTACAGTTAGCCTGCCAGCCCACTCACTCCCTGCCTTAGACCATTACATTGTAGGTCCATGCAATTTTTTACACAGCAGAGTTGTTGGACTTGGACCGTGGTCAGGCAGTGTATGTTTTACATATTGTCCGACACAATGACTGTTTTATTTAGGCCTTCATTCATGTACACTCTGATCATTAAACCATTGAGATATAGCTCTGAATAAACTGCATCATCAAACTAGATATGAGTGTGTCTTCAGCACCACCATGAGGTTGAAAAAACACTTTCTCATATCTTATTATATACCACCCCACCACTAGAGGGCGTAGAAAGCTCTCACACTGTCTGGTGTTGGGGATGAGAGATGAAGGGAGAGGAGAGGAGGAATTTAATTACCATCATGACTGGAAAAAGAAGGAAAGTGATAGAAAACTACAGATTTCCTGTGAATATGTCTGGATGTTGTCTCGGACCGGGGTTGTTTAATATGTCTGGATGGTGTCTGAGAAATGGGTTGTTGAATATGTCTGGATGGTGTCTGAGAAATGGGTTGTTGAATATGTTTGGATGGTGTCTGGGACCTGGGTTGTTGAATATGTCTGGATGGTGTCTGGGACCTGGGTTGTTGAATATGTCTGGATGGTGTCTGAGAAATGGGTTGTTGAATATGTCTGGATGGTGTCTGGGACCAGGGTTGTTGAATATGTTTGGATGTTGTCTGGGACCAGGGTTGTTGAATATGTTTGGATGGTGTCTGGGACCTGGGTTGTTGAATATGTCTGGATGTTGTCTGGGACCTGGGTTAATGAATATGTCTGGATGGTGTCTGGGACCTGGGTTGTTGAATATGTCTGGATGGTGTCCGTCGGTTCCAAATCAAATCAAAGTCAAATCAAAGTCACATACACATGGTTAGCAGATGTTAATGCGAGTGTAGCGAAATGCTTGTGCTTCTAGTTCCGACAATGCAGTAATAACGAACAAGTAATCTAACTAACAATTCAAAAAAAAAACGACTGTCTTATACACAGTGTAAGGGGATAAAGAATATGTACATAAGGATATGTGAATGAGTGATGGTACAGAGCAGCATAGGCAAGATACAGTAGATGATATCGAGTACAGTATATACATATGAGATGAGTATGTAAACCAAGTGGCATAGTTAAAGTGGCTAGTGATACATGTATTACATAAGGATGCAGTCGATGATATAGAGTACAGTATCTACGTATGCATATGAGATGAATAATGTAGGGTAAGTAACATTATATAAGGTAGCATTGTTTAAAGTGGCTAGTGATATATTTACTATCATTTCCCATGATTAAAGTGGCTGGAGTAGAGTCAGTGTCATTGACAGTGTGTTGGCAGTAGCCACTCAATGTTAGTGGTGGCTGTTTAACAGTCTGATGGCCTTGAGATAGAAGCTGTTTTTCAGTCTCTCGGTCCCAGCTTTGATGCACCTGTACTGACCTCGCCTTCTGGATGACAGCGGGGTGAACAGGCAGTGGCTCGGGTGGTTGATGTCCTTGATGATCTTTATGGCCTTCCTGTAGCATCGGGTGGTGTAGGTGTCCTGGAGGGCAGGTAGTTTGCCCCGGTGATGCGTTGTGCAGACCTCACTACCCTCTGGAGAGCCTTACGGTTGAGGGCGGTGCAGTTGCCATACCAGGCGGTGATACAGCCCGCCAGGATGCTCTCGATTGTGCATCTGTAGAAGTTTGTGAGTGCTTTTGGTGACAAGCCGAATTTCTTCAGCCTCCTGAGGTTGAAGAGGCGCTGCTGCGCCTTCCTCACGATGCTGTCTGTGTGAGTGGACCAATTCAGTTTGTCTGTGATGTGTATGCCGAGGAACTTAAAACTTGCTACCCTCTCCACTACTGTTCCATCGATGTGGATGGGGGTGTTCCCTCTGCTGTTTCCTGAAGTCCACAATCATCTCCTTAGTTTTGTTGACGTTGAGTGTGAGGTTATTTTCCTGACACCACACTCCGAGGGCCCTCACCTCCTCCCTGTAGGCCGTCTCGTCGTTGTTGGTAATCAAGCCTACCACTGTTGTGTCGTCCGCAAACTTGATGATTGAGTTGGAGGCGTGCGTGGCCACGCAGTCGTGGGTGAACAGGGAGTACAGGAGAGGGCTCAGAACACACCCTTGTGGGGCCCCAGTGTTGAGGATCAGCGGGGAGGAGATGTTGTTGCCTACCCTCACCACCTGGGGGCAGCCCGTCAGGAAGTCCAGTACCCAGTTGCACAGGGCGGGGTCGAGACCCAGGGTCTCGAGCTTGATGACGAGCTTGGAGGGTACTATGGTGTTGAATGCCGAGCTGTAGTCGATGAACAGCATTCTCACATAGGTATTCCTCTTGTCCAGATGGGTTAGGGCAGTGTGCAGTGTGGTTGAGATTGCATCGTCTGTGGACCTATTTGGGCGGTAAGCAAATTGGAGTTGGTCAAGGGTGTCAGGTAGGGTGGAGGTGATATGGTCCTTGACTAGTCTCTCAAAGCACTTCATGATGACGGATGTGAGTGCTACGGGGCGGTAGTCGTTTAGCTCAGTTACCTTAGCTTTCTTGGGAACAGGAACAATGGTGGCCCTCTTGAAGCATGCGGGAACAGCAGACTGGTATAGGGATTGGTTGAATATGTCCGTAAACACACCGGCCAGCTGGTCTGCGCATGCTCTGAGGGCGCGGCTGGGGATGCCGTCTGGGCCTGCAGCCTTGCGAGGGTTAACACGTTTAAATGTCTCACTCACTTCGGCTGCAGTGAAGGAGAGACCGCATGTTTTCGTTGCAGGCCGTGTCAGTGGCACTGTATTGTCTTCAAAGCGGGCAAAAAAGTTATTTAGTCTGCCTGGGAGCAAGACATCCTGGTCCGTGACTGGGCTGGGTTTCTTCCTGTAGTCCGTGATTGACTGTAGACCCTGCCACATGCCTCTTGTGTCTGAGCCGTTGAATTGAGATTCTACTTTGTCTCTGTACTGGCGCTTAGCTTGTTTGATAGCCTTGCGGAGGGAATAGCTGCACTGTTTGTATTCAGTCATGTTACCAGACACCTTGCCCTGATTAAAAACAGTGGTTCGCGCCTTCAGTTCCACACGAATGCTGCCATCAATCCACGGTTTCTGGTTAGGGAATGTTTTAATCGTTGCTATGGGAACGACATCTTCAACGCACGTTCTAATGAACTCGCACACCGAATCAGCGTATTCGTCAATGTTGTTGTCTGACGCAATACGAAACATCTCCCAGTCCACGTGATGGAAGCAGTCTTGAAGTGTGGAGTCAGCTTGGTCGGACCAGCGTTGGACAGACCTCAGCGTGGGAGCTTCTTGTTTTAGTTTCTGTCTGTAGGCAGGGATCAACAAAATGGAGTCGTGGTCAGCTTTTCCGAAAGGGGGGCGGGGCAGGGCCTTATATGCGTTCCATCCCCCAGCACTGCTGCTCCGGTGCCCATGGAGCTGGGAGGTGCTGTGCGTAGGGAGACTGGAGGAGGTCCCGGCTCGTGCACCATCTGTGGCCGCAGAGGTCACACTGCCGGCCGGTGCCGGGTTGGTTCCTCTGGGGATCGAGGCAGCGGCCAGGGCACTCTGGCGTCATCCCAGGTGAGCCAGCACCCTTCTCACCCAGAGCCCTCTGTTGCTCACATGTTTTTGTATGTTACTTTTCCTGAGTTTTCCCCGCATTCCCAGCATAAGGAGCTCGTCGATTAGGGCGCAGCTGGGAATTTTATAGACAGATTGTTCGCCCTTAGTTTAGGGATCCCCATTGTTCCTGTGGCTGTGCCTTTCCCCTTAAACACCTTCTGGGCATGGTGACGCAGGGGGTCACAAGGAGAGAATCAGTCTTTTCCTCATTCAATCTCCTGCCTTTCCCGTGGTGCTAGGCCAACCCTGGTTAGCTTGTCATGACCCCAACGTTTGTTGGCAACGGAGGGCTCTCACGGGGTGGTCGCGAGAGTGCTCGTGGAGGTGTTTAAGTGTTTCCGTTGTTGCTACCACGGTGGAAAGTCTAGACCAGGTCTCCACCGTGTGCATTCCCCCTGAATATGACAATTTGGCTCTCTCCTTCTCCAAAAAGAAGGCGACTCAATTACCACCCCATCGACGGGGTGATTGTGCGATAAATATCCCGGTAGATGCTGCATTTCCCAGGAGTCACGTGTATCCCCTCTCACAGGCGGAGACGGCGGCTATGGAAACATATGTCTCCGAATCCCTGCGTCAGGGGTACATTCGGTCCTCCACTTCACCCGCCTCCTCTAGTTAATTTTTTTGTGGAGAAGAAGGAGAGAGGTCTACGCCCGTGTATTGACTACCGAGGCCTAAATCAGATCACGGTGAGGTACAGTTACCTGCTACCTCTTATCGCCACGGCGATTGAGTCAATACACGGGGCGTGCTTCTTCACCAAACTTGATCTCAGTGACGGTGTTCAGTACCGCCTCAGAGCATTATGAGTACCTTGTCATGCCGTACGGGTTGATAAATGCTCCATCAGTCTTCCAATCTTTTGTAGACGACATTTTCAGAGACCTGCACGGGCAGGGTGTAGTGGTGTATATTGATGACATTCTGATATACTCCGCTACACGCGCCGAGCATGTGTCCCTGGTGCGTAGGGTGCTTGGTCAACTGTTGGAGCATGACCTGTATGTCAAGGCTGGGAAATGCCTGTTCTGCAAACAGTCCGTCTCCTTCCTAGGGTACCACATTTCATCTCGGGGGTGGAGATGGAGAGTGACCGCATTTCAGCCATGCGTAATTGGCCGACTCCCACCATGGTAAAGGAAGTGCAGCGGTTCCTAGGGTTTGCCAATTACTACCGGAGGTTTATCCAGGGTTTTAATCAGGTAGTGGCTCCCATTACCTCACTGCTGAAGGGGGGCCCGGTACGTTTACAGTGGTCGGCTGAGGCGGACAGGGCTTTGGTCACCTGAGGGTTCTGTTTATCTCGGCTGCTGTGCTGGCCCATCCGGATCCCTCTTTGGTGTTCATAGTGGAGGTGGACGCATCCGAGGCTGGGGTAGGAGCTGTTCTCACTCAGCGCTCGGGCACGCCACCGAAGCTCCGCCCCTGTGCCTTCTTCTCGAATAATCTCAGCCCGGCGGAGCGAAACTATGACTTGGGGGACCGGGAGCTGTTGGATGTCGTCAAGGCTCTGAAGGCGTGGAGACATTGGCTTGAGGGGGCTAAACACCCTTTTCTCATCTGGACAGACCACCGCAATCTGGAGTACATCCGGGCGGCGAGGAGACTGAACCCTCGCCAGGCAAGGGGGGCCATGTTCTTTACCCGTTTTGTTTTCACCCTGTCCTACAGACCAGGTTCCCAGAACGTGAAGGCAGACGCATTGTCCCAGCTGTATGACACAGAGGAGCGGCCCATGGATCCCACTCCCATACTCCCTGCCTCCTGCCTGGTGGCGCTGGTAGTGTGGGAGCTGGAAGTGGACATTGAGCAGGCGTTACGTGCAGAGCTCGCTCTCCTCCAGTGTCCCGCTGGGGGTCTGTACATTCCATCTGCTGTCCGTGACCAGTTGATCTATTGGGCCCACACGTCCCCCTCCTCTGGCCATCCTGGGATCTGTCAGACGGTGCGCTGTTTGGTTGGGAAGTACTGGTGGCCTACCTTTGCCAAGGACGTGAGGGTTTATGTTTCCTTCTGCTTGGTGTGCGCTCAGTGTAAGGCTCCTAGGCACCTACCCAGAGGGAAGCTACACCCCTTACCCGTTCCACAGCGGCCTTGGTCGCACCTGTCAGTGGATTTTCTTACCGATCTCCCCCTCACAGGGAAACACCACGATCCTGGTCATTGCGGATCGGTTCTCTAAGCCCGGTCTCCCTACGACACTACAGACTGCGGAGGCCTTGTTTACGCACGTCTTCCGGCACCTTGGGATGCCTGAGGATATAGTGTCTGATCGAGATCCCCAGTTCACTTCGAGGGTCTGGAAGGCGTTCATGGAACGTCTAGGGGTCTCGATCAGCCTTGCCTCTGGGTTTCATCCCAAGAGTAATTGGCAGGTGGAGAGAGTGAACCAGGATGTGGGCAGGTTTCTGCGGTCTTATTGCCAGGACCGGCCGGGGGAGTGGGCGGCGTTCATGCCCTGGGCCAAGATGGCTCAGAACTCGCTCCGCCACTCCTCCACTAACCTCTCCCCCTTCCAGTGCGTACTGGGATACCAGCCGGTTCTGGTGCCTTGGCATCAGAGTCAGATCGAGGCTCCTGCGGTGGACGACTGGTTCAGGCGCACAGAGCAGACATGGGACGCCGCCCATGTTCACATCCAGCGGGCCGTGCTGCGCCAGGAAGCCAGCGAGGACCGTCACCGCAGTGGTCTGTCTCTCAACCCGGAACCTGCCCCTGCGCCTGCCCTACCGGAAGCTGGGCCCACGGTTTGTGGGGCCTTTTAAAGTCCTGAGGAGAGTGAATGAGGTTTGTTATAGGTTACAGCTTCCCTCTGATTACTGTATTAACTTCACTAGGGTAGGGGGCAGCATTCGGAATTTTTGATAAAAAGCGTGCCCAAATTAAACTGCCTGCTACTCAGGCCTTTAAGCTAGGGTATGCATATAATTAGTTTCCAAAACTGTTAAAATTATGTCTGTGAGTATAACAGAACTGATATGGCAGGCGAACACCCGAGGAAAATCCAACCAGGAAGTACTATTATTTTGAAAGGCTGTTTTTCCATTGAAGCCTATCCACCATACAAAGACTTAAGACCTAGTTCACAATCTCTATGGCTTCCTCAACATGTGACCAGTCTTTAGGCATTGTTTCAGGCTTTTACTCTGAAAATGAGGGAGATACACCACTTTCAATGAGAGGACAGTGGAAATTTCCATCCATGAACCAAGCACGTGATCGGGAGCGCGCATTTCTTGTTTACCTTTTCCATTGACGAAGCTTTTGTCGGGTTGAAATATTATTGATTATTCATGACAAAAACAACCTGAGGATCGAATCCTCAAGCTGACAAGGTAAAAATCTGTCGTTCTGCCCCTGAACAAGGCAGTTAACCCACTGTTCCTAGGCCGTCATTGAAAATAAGCATTTGTTCTTAACTGACTTGCCTAGTTTAAAAAAAACAAGGTTCATGAAATCAGTAACTTGATAACATTCATATATTAGCCATTTCTGAGACTCACATAGATAATTAATTTGATGATACAGCAGTAGCAATACAGGGATATAACATCTATAGAGACAGAAATGTTTATGGGGAGGGGTGTTGTATATATTCAGTCATATCCCTGTAATGCTTATGGGGGAGGTGTTGCTGTATATATTCAGAGCCGTATAATGCTTAGAGAAGATCTTAAGTGTTATTGAAGTGTTGTGGTGGCAGGTTCACCTGGCACATCTAAAGCCTTTTCTTTTGGGGTGTTGCTATAGGCCACCAAGTGCTAACGGTCAGTATCTAAATAATATGTGTGAAATGCTTGATTGTGTATGTGATGTAAACAGAGAGGTCTACTTTCTTGGGGACCTGAATATTGACTGGTTTAAATCAAGCTGTCTGCTCAAGAGGAAGCTTCTCACTGTTACCAGTGCCTGTAATCTGGTTCAGGTTATTAATCAACCTACCAGGGTGTTTACAAACACTAAAGGAACAAGATCATCCACATATATCGATCACATATTTACTAATGCTGTAGAACTTTATTCTAAACCTATATCCATACCCATTGGATGCAGTGAGCACAATATAGTGGCTATATGCAGGAAAGCCAAAGTTCCATCAGCTGGTCCTAAAATAGTGTATAAGAGATCATACAAAAGATTTTGCTCTGACTCTTATGTGGATGATGTTAAAAATATTTGTTGGTCTGATGTGATTAATGAGGAGCATCCAGACACTGCACTTGATGAATTTATGAAATTGCTTCTTCCAATTATTGATAAACATGCACCTGTTAAGAAGCTGACTGTTAGAACTGTTGAGGCTCCATGGATTGATGAGGAATTAAAAAACTGTATGGTTGAAAGAGATGGGGCAAAAGGAGTGGCTAATAAGTCTGGCTGCACATCTGACTGGCTTACTTACTGCAAATTGAGAAATTATGTGACTAAACTCAACAAAAAGAAGAAGAAACTTCATTATGAAGCTAAGATCAATGATATAAAGAATTATAGAAAAAATCTAAAGTACTTGGAGTACTTTAAATTAAATAATGGACAGAAAGACAAATTCAACTCCATCTTTCATCGAATCAGATGGCTTATTCATCACAAAACCATTTGATGTTGGCAATTATTTGAATGATTATTTAGTTGGCAAAGTGGGAAAACTTAGGCAGGAAATTCCCACGACAAACAGTGAGCAATTATATTCATGCATAAAAAAACAAATAATGAATGAAAAGCAGTGCAAGTTTTAATTTTGTAAAGTTAGTGTGGGAGAGGTGGATTTTTTTGTTAACGATCAATAATGACAAACCTCCTGGCTTGCTGCCAGCTCTTAGAAAACTGTTGGGAAAATTGTGTTTGACCAAATGGAATGCTATTTCTCTGTAAACAAATTAACAACAGACTTTCAGCATGCTTATAGAGAAGGACACTCAAAATGCATTGCACTGAAACATATGACTGATGATTGGTTGAAAGAAATTGATAATAAAAATATTGTGGGAGCTGTACTGTTAGATTTCAGTGCAGCCTTTGATATTGATATTGAAAAAACTTAAGTGCTATGGCTTTTCAACCTCTGCCATATCGTGGATTCAGCGCTATCTATCTAATATAATTCAAAAGGTTTTCTTTAATGGAAGCATCTCTAATGTCAAACATGTAACGTGTGGTGTACCACAGGGCAGCTCTCTAGGCCCTCTACTGTTTTCTATTTTTACCAATGACCTGCCACTGTCATGAAACAAAGCATGTGTGTCCATGTATGCTGATGATTCAACCATATACGCATCAGCAACCACAGCTAATGAAGTCACTGAAACCCTAAACAAAGAGTCTGTTTTGGAATGGGTGGCCAGTAATAAACTGGTCCTGAACATCTCTAATACTAAGAGCATTGTATTTGGTACAAATCATTCCTTCAGTGCTAGACCTCTGCTGAATCTGGTAATGAATGGTGTGGCTGTTGAATAAGTTGAGGAGAGTAAATTACTTGGCATTACCTTAGATTGTAAACTGTCATGGTCAAAACATATAGATTCAATAGTTGCAAAGATGGGGAGAGGTCTGACACCACACTCCAACTAAGCAGGCTCTAGTTTTGTCTAATCTTGATTATTGTCCAGTGCGGCAAGGAAAGACCTAGTTAACCTGTCTAGGACTGGGGTTCTTCTTTTGTTAGGGCGTTTGGTAAACAAATCCAAAAGCGCAATTTGGTCCAGTCGAACAAAATGTTCAAAAAGTTATATTACAGGTCGAAGAAACTTGTCAAACTAAGTATATAATCAATCTTTAGGATGTCTTTATCATAAGAGTTCAATATTGCTCCAACCGGAGAATTCCGTTGTCTGTAGAAAAGCCATGGAACGAGAGCTAACTCTCTCGTGACCGCATGTCATGAGGCTGTGACACTCTGCCAGACCACTGACTCAAAGAGCTCTCATCCGGTCCAACCTCACAATAGAAGCCTCATTCAAGTTTCTAAAGACAGTTGACATCTAGTGGAAGCCTTAGGAAGTGCATCTTGACCCATATCCCACTGTGTATTTGATAGGGCTGAGTTCAAAAACTACAAACCTCAGATTTTCCACTTCCTGTTTGGATTCTTTCTCAGGATTTTGCCTGCCATATGAGTTCTGTTATACTCACAGACATCATTCAAACAGTTTTAGAAACTTCAGAGTGTTTTCAATACTACTAATAATATGCATATATTAGCATCTGGGACTGAGTAAGAGGCAGTTCACTCTGGGCACTTTATTCATCCAAAAGTGAAAATGCTGCCCCCTATCCCAAAGAACTTAAGCTGCAGCTGGCCCAGAACAGAGTGTCACGTTTTGCTCTTAATTGTAATCAGAGGGCCGATATAAATACTATGCATGCCAGACTCTCTTGGCTAAGAGTTGAGGAGACTGACTGCATTACTTATTTTTATAAGAAACATTAATCTGTTGAAAATCCCAAATTGTTTGCATAGTCAACTTACACACAGTTCTGATACACACACTTACCCCAGCATACATGCCACCAGGGGTCTTTTCATAGTCCCCAAATCCAAAGAAAATTTTAAAAAACATACAATATTATATAGAGCCCTTATTGCATGGAACTTCCTTTCATCTCAGATTTCTCAAATAAACAGCAAACCTGGTTTCAAAAAACAGATAGAGCAACACCTCGCGGCACAACGCCTCTCCCCTATTTGACCTAGATAGGTTGTGTGTATGCATTGATATATGGGCTACGTGTGTCTCTTTAAAACATGTATGTAGTTCTGTTCTTGAGCTGTTCTTCTCTAATGATGTTTTATGTCATTCTGTATTATGTTTCATGTTTTGTGTGGACCCCAGGAAGAGTAGCTGCTGATTTTGCAACAACTAATGGGGATCCTAATAAAATACCAAAATACCTGTTGCACCCTCTACAACTACTGTGATTATTATTATCTGACTCTGCTGGTCATTTATGAACATTTGAACATCTTGGCCATAATCTCCACCTGGCACAGCCAGAAGAGGACTGGCTACCCCTCAGAGCCTGGTTCCTCTCTGGGTTTCTTCCTAGGTTGTTGCCTTTCTAGGGGTTTTTCCTAGCCATCGTGCTTCTACATCTGCATTTCTTGATGTTTGGGGTTTTAGGCTGGGTTTCTGTACAGCACTTTGTGACATAGGCTGATGTAAGAAGGGCTTAATATTTGATTGATTGGTTACAAACTTCTTCCATTTAAGAGTGATGGAGACCACTGTGTTCTTGGACCTTCAACGCTGCAGAAATGTTTTGAAACCCTTCCCCAGATCTGTGCCTCGACACAATCCTGTCTCGACGCTCTAGGGACAATTCCTTCGACCTCATGGCTTGGTTTTTGCTCTGACATGCACTGTCAACTGTGGGACCTTATATAGACAGGTGTGTGCCTTTCCAAATCATCATGTCCAATCAATTGAATTTACCCCAGGTGGACTCCAATCGATTGATGAGGGTAAAAAATGTTTTTAACCATTTACATGCTGATCACACCTGGCAAATAATTTCATCCAAACTGTGCGCACACGTCTGTGTAGCCAGGCACCAAAATAGAATTTGGTTTTATTTTTTACGCTTGGTGCGCTGCCTCTCCCATCTCCTCACTGGTTTTTAGGAGCATAAGCCCACGTGGGTGTGACAGGGAGGCTCATGGGGCGATGCACAATTGGCCCAGCGTCATCCGGGGTTAGGGAGGGTTTGGCCGGCAAGGATATCCTTGTCTCATCGCGCACTAGCGACTCCTGTGGCGGGCCGGACGCAGTGCACGCTGACCAGGTCGCTAGGTGTACGGTGTTTCCTCCGACACATTGGTGCGGCTGGCTTCCGGCTTGGATCTGCTTTGTGTCAAGAAGCAGTGCGGCTCCCAGACGGCATCCCCAGCCGCGCCCTCAGAGCATGCGCAGACCAGCTGGCTGGTGTGTTTACGGACATATTCAATCGATCCCTATCCCAGTCTGCTGTTTCCACATGCTTCAAGAGGGCCACCATTGTTCCTGTTCCCAAGAAAGCTAAGGTAACTGAGCTGAACGACTACCCCCCCGTAGCACTCACCTCCGTCATCATGAAGTGCTTTGAGAGACTAGTCAAGGACCATATCACCTCCACCCTACCTGACACCCTAGACCCACTCCAATTTGCTTACCACCCAAATAGGTCCACAGACGATGCAATCTCAACCACACTGCACACTGCCCTAACCCATCTGGACAAGAGGAATACCTATGTGAGAATGCTGTTCATCGACTACAGCTCAGCATTTAACACCATAGTACCCTCCAAACTCGTCATCAAGCTCGAGACCCTGGGTCTCGACCCCGCCCTGTGCAACTGGGTACTTGTGGTACAGTGGTAGGCTTGATTACCAACAACGACGAGGCGGCCTACAGGGAGGAGGTGAGGGCCCTCGGAGTGTGGTGTCAGGAAAATAACCTTACACTCAACGTCAACAAAACTAAGGAGATGATTGTGGACTTCAGGAAACAGCAGAGGGAACACCCCCCCATCCACATCGATGGAACAGTAGTGGAGAGGGTAGCAAGTTTTAAGTTCCTCGGCATACACATCACAGACAAACTGAATTGGTCCACTCACACAGACAGCATCGTGAGGAAGGCGCAGCAGCGCCTCTTCAACCTCAGGAGGCTGAAAAAATTCGGCTTGTCACCAAAAGCACTCACAAACTTCTACAGATGCACAATCGAGAGCATCCTGGCGGGCTGTATCACCGCCTGGTATGGCAACTGCACCGCCCTCAACCGTAAGGCTCTCCAGAGGGTAGTGAGGTCTGCACAACGCATCACCGGGGGCAAACTACCTGCCCTCCAGGACACCTACACCACCCGATGTCACAGGAAGGCCATAAAGATCATCAAGGACAACAACCACCCGAGCCACTGCCACTGCCTGTTCACCCTGCTATCATCCAGAAGTCGAGGTCAGTACAGGTGCATCAAAGCTGGGACCGAGAGACTGAAAAACAGCTTCTATCTCAAGGCCATCAGACTGTTAAACAGCCACCGCTAACATTGAGTGGCTGCTGCCAACACACTGACTCAACTCCAGCCACTTTAATAATGGGAAGTGATGGGAATTGATGTAAAATATATCACTAGCCACTTTAAACAATGCTACTTAATATAATGTTTACAAACCCTACATTATTTATCTCATATGTATACGTATATACTGTACTCTATATCATCTACTGCATCTTTATGCAATACATGTATCACTAGCCACTTTAAACTATGCCACTTTGTTTACATACTCATCTCATATGTATATACTGTACTCGATACCATCTACTGCATCTTGCCTATGCCGCTCTGTACCATCACTCATTCATTTATCTTTATGTACATATTCTTTATCCCTTGTGTGTATAAGGTAGTCGTTTTGGAATTGTTAGCTAGATTACTCGTTGGTTATTACTGCATTGTTGGAACTAGAAGCACAAGCATTTCGCTACACTCGCATTAACATCTGCTAACCATGTGTATGTGACAAATAAAATTTGATTTGATTTGGCTTGGTTGGGTTGTGTTTCGGAGGACGCTTGGCTCTCGACCTTTGCCTCTCCCGAGTCCATACGGGATTTGCAGCGATGAGACAAGACAGTAACTACTACTAATTGGATACCACTAAATTGGGGAGAAAAAGGGGTAAAATAAATTTTAAAAAAAAAGAATGAACTGAGGTCCACACTCCAGTACAGTTGGTGGTGGTAATGCACCTTAACATTGGTTGCTAACCGCCATATAAAGGCCAAAGAAGAAGACTGAAGGAGGAAAGATATGATTTAAATAAGCAAGCAAGTCAGTTAAGAAAAAATGCTTATTTACAATGAAAGACTACCCCAGATGACACTAGTCCAATTGTGCACCACCCCATGTGACTTCCAAACAAAGCCAGATGTGATGCAGCCTGCATTTGAACCAGGGACTGCAGTGACTCCTTGTGCACTAAGATACAGTGCCTCAGACCATTGCCCCACTCAGGAACTTACTAGACTGGTAAAAACTAACTAGGTTTACCCTTTTATCTGTGGAGTCATTTTTTTCCCACCTTCATTTAACCAGGTAGTGAAGTTGAGAACAAGTTCTCATTTACAATTGCGACTTGGCCAAGATAAAGCAAAGCAGTTTGACACATACAACAACACAGAGTTACACATGGAGTAAAACAATCATACAGTCAATAATACAGTATAAACAAGTCTATATACAATGTGAGCAAATGAGGTGAGAAGGGAGGTAAAGGCAAAAAAAGGCCATGGTGGCAAAGTAAATACAATATAGCAAGTAAAACACTGGAATGGTAGATTTGCAATGGAAGAATGTGCAAAGTAGAAATAAAAATAATGGGGTGCAAAGGAGCAAAATAAATAAATAAATTCAATACAGTAGGGAAAGAGGTAGTTGTTTGGGCTAAATTATAGGTGGGCTATGTACAGGTGCAGTAATCTGTGAGCTGCTCTGACAGTTGGTGCTTAAAGCTAGTGAGGGAGATAAGTGTTTCCAGTTTCAGAGATTTTTGTAGTTCGTTCCAGTTCCAATTGTCGGAGTAGAGGACATTGTGCATTTCAGGTAAAATATCAACCTAATGTTTATATCCCAGGACAAATTAACTAGCAACAGCAAGCTAGTTAGCTAAATTGCCATGAATGTTTTATGCGTTTCGACCTGTCCCCAAATTAATATAGTTGGTTCAGAGTTCGTTTTGATATTTTAACCTGCGTGTCCTGATTGCATCTGGTGTGGATGGACAAAATCAACATGCGTGAGATGGTGCACGTGCATGCCCGGCCTAGTCAGCATGTTAGAATAAGGTTAAAACATTAGGAAATGTGGAAAAAGTGAAGGTGTCTAAATACTTTCCGAATGCACTGTACCTTAAAAAAAAGATAGAGGCATAGATCAGAAAACCAGTCAGTATCTAGTGTGACCACCATTTGGAGCGACACAACTCCTTCGTATAGAATTGATCAGGCTGTTTATTGTGGCCTATGGTATGTTGTCCCACTTCAAGTCTGTGCAATGTTGCTGGATATTGGTGGAAACTGTCATACACGTTGATCAAGAGCATCCCAAACATGCTCAATGGGTGACATGTCTGGTGAGTATGCAGGCCATGGAAGACATTTTCAGCTTCCAGGAATTGTGTACAGATCCTTGCGACATGGGGCTGTGCATTATAATGCTGAAACATGAGGGGATTGGTGGTGGATGAATGGTATAACAATGGGCCTCAGGAGCTCTTCATGGCATCTCTGTGCATTCAAATTGCCATTGATAAAATACAATTGTGTTTGTTGTCCGTAGCGTATGCCTGCCCATACCATAACCCCACCATGACCATGGGGCACTCTGTGCACAACGTTAACATCAGCAAACCGCTCGCCCACACGACGCTATGCAAAGTCATCTGAGGTGAGGCCGGTTGGACGTACTGCCAAATTCTCGAAAATGACTTTGGAGGCGGCTTATTGTAGATAAATGAACATTCAATTATCTGGCAACAGCTGTGGTGGACCTTTCTGCAGTCAGAATGCCAATTGCACTCTCCCTTAACTGGAGACATCTGTGACATTGTTGTGTGACAAAACTGCTAATTTTAGAGTGGCCTTTTATCACCCCCAGCACAAGGTGCACCTGTGTAATGATGTTGTTGTTTTAGTCAGCTCCTTGATATGCCACACTTGTCAGGTGGATGGATTATCTTGGCAAAGGAGAAATGCTCACTAACAGGGATGTAAACCAATTTGTGCACAACATTTTAGAGAAATTAGCTTTTTGTGCATATGGAACATTTATGGGATTTTTTATTTCAGCTCGTGAAACATTGGACCAACACTTTACATGTTGAGTTTATATTTTTGTTCAGTTAGAAGTAGCCCAAAAACCTGCAACCAATACATTTTCACCCAGGACATAATTTTCAAAGTCTGATTGGTGTGACAAAATCCTACAAGACCTATCAAAATCCTATAGCATCCAATTTAATAAATGTTGATTTCCAATAGGATTCTGATAGAGGTGACAAAATCATATAGAATTTTTTTTGACTCGGGGTTAGAATACTGGCGATTTTCTGCACAGCCACAGATGGCGAGCTGAAATGGGTAGTTAATTAACATTGCAAGCCTGTTCTAGTAATGATTTCATCAGTCATTCGTAAAGAGACAGGATTTCTTAATGGTGAATAAAACAGAAATGAAAATAAAACTGTTGTTTCTTTAACTTATGTTAACAAACCAGGGGCCCAACTTTGGTTTTAGAAGTAGAGGGGACACAATTATAATTAGTATAAACACTCTGAACAGCCTACCCTAACGCTCTGAGGCATCTGCATGGTCCTGAAGCACACCGTTGCCTCGTTCTGTATATTATCATTTTTTTTTAGGGGTGGATCCGCTTTAATATTGCGGATAAATTGTCGCTTCCATCAATGTAATTGTCTGCATCATTTCCAATCCCCCATATATTTTTGGGGAATATATATATATATTTTTTTTGGGTATATATACAGTGGGGCAAAAAAGTATTTAGTCAGCCACCAATTGTGCAAGTTCTCCTACTTAAAAAGATGAGAGAGGCCTGTAATTTTCATCGTAGGTACACTTCAACTATGACAGACAAAATGAGAAAAAAAATCCAGAAAATCACATTGTAGGATTTTGAATGAATTTATTTGCAAATTATGGTGGAAAATAAGTATTTGGTCACCTACAAACAAGCAAGATTTCTGGCTCTCACAGACCTGTAACTTCGTCTTTAAGAGGCTCCTCTGTCCTCCACTCGTTACCTGTATTAATGGCACCTGTTTGAACTTGTTATCAGTATAAAAAACACCTGTCCACAACCTCAAACAGTCACACTCCAAACTCCACTATGGCCAAGACCAAAGAGCTGTCAAAGAACACCAGAAACAAAACTGTAGACATGCACCAGGCTGGGAAGACTGAATCTGCAATAGGTAAGCAGCTTGGTTTGAAGAAATCACTGCTCTAGAGGAGATCTGCATGGAGGAATGGGCCAAAATACCAGCAACAGTGTCTGAAAATCTTGTGAAGACTTACAGAAAACGTTTGACCTCTGTCATTGCCAACAAAGGGTATATAACAAAGTATTGAGGAACTTTTGTTATTGACCAAATACTTATTTTCCACTATAATTTGCAAATAAATTCATAAAAAATCCTACAATGTGATTTTCTGGATTTTTCCCCCCTAATTGTGTCTGTCATAGTTGAAGTGTATGATGAAAAGTACAGGCCTCATCTTTTTAAGTGGGAGAACTTGCACAATTGGTGGCTGACTAAATACTTTTTTGCCCCACTGTATATATATATATAGTATATCACAAAAGCGATGCTGGCAGCACTCATACGTCCATTTCCCAAAGACAACCTCTGGATATGACGCTGAGCACGTGCACTCAACTTCTTTGGTCGACCATGGCGAGGCCTGTTCTGAGTGGAACCTCTCCAGATAAACCGCTGTATGGTCTTGGCCACTGTGCTGCAGCTCAGTTTCAGGGTCTTGGCAATCTTCTTATAGCCCAGGCCATCTTTATGTAGAGCAACAATTATTTTTTTCAGATCCTCAGAGAGTTCTTTGCCATGAGGTGCCATGTTGAACTTCCAGTGACCAGTCAGTTTGAGGGAGTGTAAGGGTGATGACACCAAATTTAACACACCTGCTCCCCATTCACACCTGAGACCTTGTAACACTAACGAGTCACATGACACCGGGGAGGGAAAATGTTGACATTTTCACTTAGGGGTGTACTCACTTTTGTTGCCAGCAGGTTTAGATATTAATGGCTGTGTGTTTAGTTATTTTGAAGGGACAGCCAATTTACACTGTTATACAAGCTGTACACTCACTACTTTACATTGTAGCAAAGTGTCATTTCTTCAGTGTTGTCACATGAAAAGATATACTCAAATATTGACAAAAATGTGAGGGGTGTAGTCACTTTTGTGATATACTGTACATACAGTTGGGGTCGGAGGTTTCCATAGACTTAGGTTGGAGTCATTAAAACTCATTTTTCAACCACTCCACAAATTTCTTGTTAACAAACTATAGTTTTGGAAAGTCAGTTAGGACATCTACTTTGCATGACACAAGTAATTTTTCCAACAATTGTTTAGACAGATTATTTCACTTATTCACTGTATCACAATTCCAGTGGGTCAGAAGTTTACATACACTAAGTTGACTGTGCCTTTAAACAGCTTGGAAAATTCCTGAAAATGTCATGGCTTTAGAAGCTTAGGCTAATTAGGCTAATTGACATCATTTGAGTCAATTGGAGGTGTACCTGTGGATGTATTTCAAGGCCTACCATCAAATTCAGTGCCTCTTTGCTTGACATCATGGGAAAATCAAAAGAAATCAGCCAAGACCTCCACAAGTCTGGTTCATCCTTGGGAACAATTTCCAAATGCCCGAAGGTACCACGTTCATCTTTACAAACAATAGTGCGCAAGTATAAACACCAAGGGACCACACAGCCGTCATTGCGCTCAGGAAGGAGACGCATTCTGTCTCCTAGAGATGAAAGTACCTTGGTGAGAAAAGTAGAAATCGATCCCAGAACAACATCAAGGGACCTTGTAAAGATGCTGGAGGAAACAGGTACAAAAGTATCTATATCCACAGTAAAACGACTCCTATATCGAAATAACCTGAAAGGCCGCTCAGCAAGGAAGAAGCCACAGCTCCAAAACTGCCATAAAAAAGCCAGACTACGGTTTGCAACTGCACATGGGGACAAAGATCGTACTTTTAGGAGAAATGTCCTCTGGACTGATAAAACAAAAATAGAACTGTTTCGGCTTGCAAGCCGAAGAACACCCTCCGAACCGTGAAGCACGGGGGTGGCAGCATCATGTTGTGGGGGTGCTGTGCTGCAGGATGGACCGGTGCACTTCACAAAATAGATGGTATCATGAGGTAGGAAAATGATGTGGATATATTAAAGCAACATCTCAAGACATCAGTCAGGAAGTTAAAGCGTGGTTGCAAATAGGTCTTCCAAATGGACAATGACCCCAAGCATAGTTCCAAAGTTGTGGCAAAAAGGCTTAAGGAAAACAAAGTCAAGGTATTGGAGTGGCCATCACAAAGCCCTGATCTCAATCCTATAGAACATTTGGGGGCAGAACTGAAAAAGCGTGTGCGAGCAAGGAGGCCTACAAACCTGCCTCAGTTACACCAGCTCTGTCAGGAGGAATGGGCCAAAATTCACCCAACTTATTGTGGGAACCTTGTGGAAGGCCACCTGTCACATTTTACCCAAGTTCAACAATTTAAAGGCAATGCTACCAAATACTAATTGAGTGTATGTAAACTTCTGACCAACTGGGAATGTGATGAAATAAAATCTGAAATAAATCCTTCTCTATACTATTATTCTGACATGTCACATTCTTAAAATAAAGTGGTGATCCTAACTGACCTAAGACAGGGAACTTTAACTAGGAATAAATGTCAGGAATTGTGAAACCGAGTAAAATGTATTTGGCTAAGGTCTATGTAAACTTCCGACTTCAACTGTGTATAAACTCAGCAAAAAAAGAAACGTCCTCTCACTGTCAACTGCGTTTATTTTCAGAATGTGTAAATATTTGTATGAACATAACATGATTCAACAACTGAGAAATAAACTGAAAAAGTTCCACAGACATGCGACTAACAGTAATGGAATAATGTGTCCCTGGACAAAGGGAGGGGGGTCAAAATCAAAAGTAACAGTCAGTATCTGGTGTGACCACCAGCTGCATTAAGTACTGCAGTGCATCTCCTCTTCATGGACTGCACCAGCTTTGCAAGTTCTTGCTGTGAGATGTTAACCCGCTCTTCCACCAAGGCACCTGCACACCTGCAAGTTCCTGGACATTTCTGGGGGGAATGGCCCTATCCCTCACCCTCCGATTCAACAGGTCCCAAACGTGCTCAATAGGATTGCGATCCGGGCTCTTCGCTGGCCATGGCAGAACACTGACATTCCTGTCTTGCATTATCAGGATGAGCTTGCAGGAAGGGTACCACAAGAGGGAGGAGGATGTCTTCCCGGTAACGCACAGCGTTGAGATTGCCTGCAATGACAACAAGCTCAGTCCGATGATGCTGTGACACACCACCCCAGACCATGACGGATCCTCCACATCGATTCCGCTCCAGAGTACAGGCCTCAGTGTAACGCTCATTCACTCGACGATAAACGCGAATCTGACCATCACCCCTGGTGAGACAAAACCGCGACTCGTCAGTGAAGAGCACTTTTTGCCAGTCCTGTCTGGTCCAGCAACAGTGGGTTTGTATCCATAGGCGATGCTGTTGCCGGTGATGTCTGGTGAGGACCTGCCTTACAACAAGCCTTCAGTCCAGCCTCTCTCAGCCTATTGCGGACAGTCTGAGCACTGATGGAGGGATTGTACGTTCCTGCTGTGACTCGGCAGTTGTTGTTGCCATCCTGTACCTGTCCCGCAGGTGTGATGTTCAGAATTACCGATCCTGTGCAGGTGTTGTTACACCTGGTCTGCCACTGTGAGGACAATCAGCTGTCCTTCTTGTCTCCCTGTAGTGCTGTCTTAGGTGTCTCACAGTACGGACATTGCAATTTACTGCCCTGGCCACATCTGCATCCTCATGCCTCATTGCAGCATGCCTAAGGCACGTTCACTCAGATGAGCAGGGACCCTAGGGATCTTTCTTTTTGTGTTTTTCAGAGTCAGTAGAAAGGCCTCTTTAGTGTCCTAAGTTTTCATAACTGTGACCTTAATTGTCTACCGTCTGTAAGCTGTTAGTGCCTTAACGACCGTTCCACAGGTGCATGTTCATTATTTGTTTATGGTTCATTGAACAAGCATGGGAAACAGTGTTTAAACCCTTTACAATGAAGATCTGGGAAATTATTTGGATTTTTACTAATTATCTTTGAAAGACAGGGTCCTGAAAAAGGGCCGTTTCTTTTTTTTTGGGCTTATAAATAAATTTGACAAAATATATATACAAAAATGCAATTTTTGAATGTGGGGGGTGGTGAAATGTCTCCGCCATCCCCAGTGAAAGTTGCACCCTGCAACAAACTATCATTTAATGGGTTCAATTAAGAAAACGGTTCAAAAAGAATTCTGATCGGGTGTCAAAATACAAGGCTAATCAAAAGCCTATAGGATTCGCCACGCTGATCCTCATCACAAGGGCCCCTCAGGGGTGCGTGCTCAGTTCCCTCCTGTACTCCCTGTTCACTCATGACTGCACGGCCAGGCACGACTCCCCCACCTTCATTAAGTTTGCCGATGACGCAACAGTGGTAGGCCTGATCACCGACAACGATGAGGCAGCCTATAGGGAGGTCAGAGACCTGGCCGGGTGGTGCCAGGACAAAAACTTCTCCCTCAATGTGATCAAGACAAAGGAGATGATTGTGGACAACAGAGAAAAGAGGACCGAGCACACACCCATTCTCATCGACAGGGCTGCAGTGGAGCAGGTTGAGAGCTTCAAGTTCCTTGGTGTCCACATCACCAACAAACTAACATGGTCCAAGCACACCAAGACAGTTGTGAAGAGGGCACGACAAAACCTATTCCCCCTCAGGAGACTGAAAAGATTTGGCATGGGTCCTCAGATCCTAAAAAGGTTCTACAGCTGCACTATCAAGAGCATCCTGACTGGTTGCATCACTGCCTGGTATAGCAACTGCTTGGCCTCCGACCACAAGACACTACAAAGGGTTCAGAACGGCCCAGTACATCACTGGGGCCAAGCTTCCTGCCATCCAGGACCTCTATACCAGGTGGTGTCAGAGGAAGGCCCTAAAAATTGTCAGACTCCAGCCACCCTAGTTATAGACTGTTCTCTCTGCTACCGCAAGGCAAGCGTACCGGAGCGTCAAGTCTAGGTCCAAGAGGCTCCTAAACAGCTTCAACCCCAAGCCATAAGACTCCTGAAAACCTAATCAAATGGCTTCCCAGACTATTTGCATTGCCCCCCTATTTTACACCACTGCTACTCTCTGTTGTTATCATCTATGCATAGTCATTTTAATAACTCTACCTTCATGTACATATTACCTCAACTAACCGGCACATTGACTCTGTACCGGTACCCCTGGTATATAGCCTCGCTATTGCTATTTTACTGCTGCTCTTTAATTACTTGCTACTTTTATTATTTCTTATTCTTATCCATATTTTTTAAAACTACATTGTTGGTTAGGTGGTCGTAAGTAAGCATTTCACTGTAAGGTCTACCTACACCTGTTGTATTCGGCGCATGTGACTAATAAAATTAGATTTGAATACTTTTGATTTAAGAAAAGTAGTCCAATAGGATTGTGAGGTCATGACACAAAATCCTATTGGATTGTGAGGTCATGACACAAAATCCTATTGGGTTATGAGGTCATGACACAACACCCTATTGGATTTTGAGGTCATGACACAAAATCCTATTGGATTGTGAGATTCCTCTAGGATTCTATTGAAAAAAATCACAAATCTTACAAGATATCTTGTCACTACAGGGTGTCACTACAGACACCCTGTGTTCAATTCCAGGCTGTATCATAACCGGCTGTGATTGGGAGTCCCATCGGCAGCGCACAATTGCCCCAGCGTTGTCAGGGTTTGGCCGTTGTCGGCCGTCATTGTTGATAAGAATTTGTTATTATATTTAACCTTAACCTTTTATTTAACCATTTATTTAACCATAATTTAAATTTAAAAACAACAAATTATGTATTAAGGCTGTCACTACCTCACTCTTCAAACAAGGTGCAATGAAACGAGGAGCAAACTTCCTGAAGAGAAAATGTAGGAAATCTTGGAGGACTGTGGAAGTTAATAAAAGTGCACCCAACAACATTCATCAGGCCCAGAATGTTGATTCTATATGAGATCCTTGGGCCGTCCCTAAACATAACCCTAACCGTTTTAAATTATAACTACAGTCTTGGGACGTCCCAAGGAATCCGTTTAGACTTTTAATAATAATGGAGGAGGGTTTTATATATAATCGAAATGGCCTCCTATGGCCTCAGGTACCAATCATAATGGGATACGACACAAAGCATGTTGTTACATGAGTTAGTTGCAAAAGTCTGACCAATAGGAAGCTATATAGAAAAGTATAAAATCCTCTTTAATTTGCCAATCTGTAAAACCCTGATGAATTTCCACTGCGCCCAATAGTTGCTGAATTTCCTCTTCACAGGTGAGGTGAAAATACACAATGTATCTGGAAGAATTTGTTTCTAGGCGTACTGTCTGGTGCCTCCAAATAAAATGTCCAGGTCTCACAGAAAAATGCAAATGAGTGCCCTATCTAGTATTGCTTCAAAATGAATGATACACAGTGATGGAAAACTAATCTTTAGAATAATTCCCATAGATTTATAGGATAGTCTCGTTCTAATTATAGCTCATCGGATAGTCCACACATCCTTTCCGCAATATTTGCTTCACCTATAGTGATGCATTTCTGTACTGAGACTGTCCAATGGAAGGGCAGCAGCATAGCGGGGAGGCGAGGTGATTGGAGAATAGGTTGGGGGAGTCAGATAATGTTCACACGACAGACACGCAATGATTCAATGAAAATTACAGACATTTCTAGCTTCGTTGGTCGAATTCATGTGATATCTGCTGTTAACGCATGACAAATTGGGTAAGTTATATTTCTCTATGTAGCGACGCACCGCTGACAACGTAGCTAGTTGGATTTCCAACTGGGATTATTTTTTGTAACGAGCCAGGAGTGAACACCTTTACGGTTTTAACTAGGAGCCTGTTTTCTAGTTTCTCGACCTTGTCATTGGATGCTAACTTGATGGTAAGCTAATTTTACCTTTTTGAACCGGGAGTAACACTCGTCTCTGGATGTGGTTTTGGCTGACTAATATATCCTGGGCAGTATATCCTAGTTAGTATATCCTAGTTAGTATATCCTGGCTAGTACAGTATATCCTAGCAGTATATCCTAGTTAGTATATCCTGGCTAGTACAGTATATCCTAGCAGTATATCCTAGTTAGTATATCCTGGCTAGTACAGTATATCCTAGTACAGTATATCCTAGTACAGTATATCCTAGTTAGTATATCCTAGCAGTATATCCTGGCTAGTACAGTATATCCTAGCAGTATATCCTGGCTAGTACAGTATATCCTAGTTAGTATATCCTAGCAGTATATCCTGGCTAGTATAGTACATCCTAGCAGTATATCCTGGCTAGTACAGTATATCCTAGTTAGTATATCCTAGCAGTATATCCTGGCTAGTATAGTACATCCTAGTTAGTATATCCTAGTTAGTATATCCTAGCAGTATATCCTGGCTAGTATAGTACATCCTAGTAGCAGTATATCCTGGCTAGTATAGTACATCCTAGCAGTATATCCTAGTTAGTATATCCTAGCAGTATATCCTGGCTAGTATAGTACATCCTAGCAGTATATCCTAGTTAGCATTGGCTTGCTACGTTACCCAGCCAGCTACGTGTCAACATTTCGTGACGGTAGCCGGGCATGACACCGAACAGATTTGTTCGTTGTGCAAAGCTAGACATTATTATTAGCTGCTATATTACACAATTAAAACCGCAGAATATGTTATGTTGTTGAACCGTGACGTTGTCTGCCTGAGGGCAATACTGAAACCTATAAAACTTGGAAGTTGGAGCCAACCTTCATCAAGCTATAGCGCCAAAAAAGCAGCACACCCATTGCTAACGTTAATGTTACCTAACGGAGTCGTCGGTGAAATCAGCTGACTAGGTTGAGGTGCGCTGGTTGTTTGTCAGCCCTAGTAAACCTTAACGTTACATGTCCTGTTTAAAGGTGAATTGGCTCTGGAAGCCAAAACAGCCTAATACTCCCATCTTTAGAAACATAAATCCCTCTAACGTTACATTCATATCACATCAAAATCATTTAACAAATGCGAAATACACGCTTACTGTTTTAACCAATGATGTTTATAACCCCTGGACTGACAGGCGCGCTTTATTGAAGCCACTACGCAGCCATTTTGGTGGTACTCAATTGTAAAATAAATGATTTTGGAATCTATAGAAATGCATTAATGTCTGCATTAGTTTTGAAACGTTTATTCTATTACAGATACCGTAAAGCATACTTTTAAATTATATTATGTGAGCCAAACATGACAATTAAAAAGAGAAACAAATATACAAATGTTTTTTAAAATTATTTTGCTGGCCTCACTATAACTAAAAAATACTTAAATACATGTAATTTTGTCCTTGAAACATTTTAATTTCAATACTGTAGAATTCCATTCATTCCTATAGAGAACTGTTCCAACTAGGGAGAGCCAATATGGCTGACTGGTGGCTTCAAAGCCCCTTAAATTCCAATACATAGCTTCAGCAATCCAGGGTTTATATACGTCATTGGTTTTAACAGTTGCAGCAGACAGTTTTTTTTCAGCGATAACATGTTTGTGGTGTCTGTTTTGTTAACACACCGGTGTTCAGAGACGTAGATGGGTAATTAGCACAGGTAGTCCACGCCGTCTTCTGTCTTTTATGTAAACAAGCGCTGTAACATGGCCGTTTGGGAGCCCTAACCCTATAAAGGTGAGCATCAATTTAATTTTTATTTTATTTGTTCCTGTTCTCGCTGATAGGAATGAGAACTTGCTTCCAAAACCTTACCGCAAGCGATGTGTTAATTTAGTTAATTTACTTGATTTAACCTTTATTTAACTAGGCAAGTCAGTTAAGAACAAATTCTTATTTACAATGATGGCCTACACCGGCCAAACCTGGACGACGCTATTTATCTTGTTTTTAAAATGTAAATGTATTGTATAATTGTGAATGTTTTGTGCCTTTCGCCTCTATTGCAATAATAATAATAATGACAATAAGGACGTGTAGTTTGGGTTTTATTTATATATATTTATTTATCGCTACACGGAGCTTACTGGGTTGTGCATTTTTTATTTATTTTTTATTCCACCTTTATTTAACCAGGTAGGCTAGTTGAGAACAAGTTCTCATTTGCAACTGCGACCTGGCCAAGATAAAGCATAGCAGTGTGAACAGACAACACAGAGGTACACATGGAGTAAACAATTAACAAGTCAATAACACAGTAGAAAAAAAGAGTCTATATACATTGTGTGCAAAAGGCATGAGGAGGTAGGCGGATAATTACAATTTTGCAGATTAACACTGGAGTGATAAATTATCAGATGGTCATGTACAGGTAGAGATATTGGTGTGCAGAAAAGTAAATAAATATAAACAGTATGGGGATGAGGTAGGTAAAATTGGGTGGGCTATTTACCGATAGACTATGTACAGCTGCAGCGATCGGTTAGCTGCTCAGATAGCAGATGTTTGAAGTTGGTGAGGGAGATAAGTCTACTAGGTAAATCCAATCACTTTTTCACAGCACCACTTTTGATTTGAACAAATCCTTCACATACATATTTACTCATTGTAGAAGTGCTCAGAAAGTATATATTTTTAAAAATAAATAAAATCTGAACGCCAAAATATTCAACAGTTAAGTGTTGACCCATTTTGCATACCCTACCATACCATGAGACATCCATGTCTTCAGCACTGGAAAGGGTAAATGGTTGAGGTTCATTTAATTTAAAAGCTTACAAACAGGGTTGTCAAAATAGTTTTTTGAATTTCTGGGGGATTTTTTTTTTTTAACCTTTTAACAGCGTCCCACCTCAACAACAGCCAGTGAAATTGCAGGGCGCCAAATTCAAAACAACAGAAATCCCATAATTAAAATTCCTCAAACATACAAGAATTATCCACCATTGTAAAAAGAAATCCAACCACAGTGTCCAATTTCAAAAAGGCTTTACTGCGAAAGCACACCAAACGATTATGTTGGGTCAGTACCTAGTCACAGGAAAAACACAGCCATTTTTCCAGCCAAAGAGAGGAGTCACAAAAAGCAGAAATATAGAAAATTAATCACTAACCTTTGATCTTCATCAGATGGCACTCATAGGACTTCATGTTATACAATACATGTATGTTTTTGATAAAGTTCATATTTATATCCAAAAATCTGTTTACATTAGCATGTTATGGTCAGAAATGCATTGTCTCAAACATCCGGTGAAAGTGCAGAGAGCCACATCAAATAACAGAAATATTCATCATAAACATTGATGAACGATACAAGTGTTAAGCATGGAATTATAGATAAACTTCTCCTTAATGCAACCGGTGAGTCAGATTTCAAACATGCTTTATGGCGAAAGCACACTTTGCGATTATGTTAGGTCAGCTCCAAGCCACAGAAACCCATACAGCCATATTCCAAACAAGGAGAGGTGTCACCAAAGTCAGAAATAGCATTAAAATGAATCACTTACATTTGATGATCTTCATCTGGTGGCACTCCCATCCTCCGGTTGTTTTTGTCATAAATAATATTTCAACCGGACAAAAGCTTCATCAATAGGAAAGGAGAAACAAGAAAGGTGCGTTCACAATCAGACGCATGGCCGATGAATGGAGATTTCCACTGGCCACTGATTGAAAGTGCTGTATCTCCCTAATTTTTCAGAGTAAAAGCCTGAAACAATGCCTAAAGACTGGTCACATGTTGAGGAAGCCATAGAGCTCGTGAACTGGGTCCTAAGTCTTTGTATGGTGGATAGGCTTTCAATGGAAAAACAGCCTTTCAAAATAATAATACTTCCTGGTTGGATTTTCCTCGGGTTTTCGCCTGCCATATCAGTTCTGTTATACTCACAGACATTATTTTAACAGTTTTGGAAACTTTAGTGTTTTCTAACTAAATCTACTATATATATATATATATATATATCTCTTCTGGGCCTGAGTAGCGGGTAGTTTAATTTGGGTACACTTTTCATCCAAAATTCCGATTGCTGACCCCTACACTAGTGAAGTTAACGTCTATCTGAAAACCGGTAAACCCAAGTTTATTATTTTGTAGCTTAGACACTAATTAATTTATATCATCTAAGGTTTTTGTGCTGTGCCCGCCATCAGTTGAGTCACAACATGCTCTTGAATATAGGGTGGGTGTCATGTTTTGGTGATAAATGTACTAAAATGGGAATGACATTTAAATGTTCAAATGCTACCACAAAGATGGAGGTCCACACATCAGGATGTTGACTTGAATGGAAATATGTTTTACATTTTACTGTTAATCCTCCATAGGAAACCTATTAAAAAAAATAAAAAATAAATGTGTGTGTGAAAAACATTGTTTGCATCTATGAGCTAGCTAGCTTTTTTTAATGACCAGCACTGTAGGTGCGCCAGACCACTTTACCATTTATCATAGCATACGTGTCGGTTTAATCGTTGTGACAGTGTAATCAATGTGGTAAAAAATAATGACCTCATTAAATTATGTGACGTGCAGTCATATTCAGGTCCTGATTGGTCAACAAGCTTATTTAAACATTTTTGCCACGTAAAGGCCCAAACGGCGTTCCATAGAAATCTTGGTTGAGAATGAAACAAATGAACGAAACAGCACAGCAAGTGAAAGAAATAGGTTTTGATTTTGTTTTTCTGGTAATGGAGATGCAGAGATGAGATGCAGTGCCTTAGATTGGTGTGTGTGTGTTAACTATTAACTGTGCTAGAATGCTTAAAAGGCCGCTAAAATGTTAAATATCGGTTTTCGGTATCGGGTTTTTGGCAAGGAAAATATTGGATCGTGGTATCGCCCAGAAATGTCATATCGGTGCATCACTTATCTATGACAAGGACATCCCGGCCGGCCAAACCCTCCCCTAACCTGGACGCCGCTGGGCCAATTGAATGCTGTCTCATGGGTATCATGGCCGGCTGCGAGTCTGTAGTGACACCTTTAGCCCTGTGACGCAGTGCCTTAAGACCAGTGTGCTGCTTAGGATGCCCGAACCGGATTGACTTGACACAACGTGAAAAGGAAGCTGTACAAACTAAACGGAAACGACACAGGACGTTTTACTTTAAGGAGTTTGAGTCCTCCATGAAGCGTTCATCCACTTATACGGGGAAGAGTCTAGCTACATTTAAAGATATTAAACATTTCTAATTTTGTCAGTCATTTTCATTGCAAGTTAAAGCGTAATGTTAGCTGGCATGCTCGCTAGCTAAGGATACGTGTATGATCAATTTAGAAAAGTATCTGGTTAAGCATAATGTAATAATTATAAAATATTTACTTTTTTTCTGGATGCTTTCTCTTTTTGATATTGCTACTATGAAAATTTGCAAGTAAACATTTCACTGTACCTTTTGCACTTTTTTATATTTTTGTATTTATTAAAGATCCCTTTTAGCGGTTGCCAAGGCAGCAGCTACTCTTCCTGGTGTCCAAACACATTAAGGCACTTGCATATAAAACAGTACAACATATAACATTATTACACCACTACATATGTATAATACAGTTACTAATACAATGTTAGTGCTTGTGCGCGTAAACGTGTCGGTACCTTTTTGTGTGTGTCTCTTCACAGACACACATAATCTGATTCTACTGTTGCATCAGTTACCTGATGTGGAATAGAGATCCATGTAGTCATGGCTCTATGTAGTACTGTGCACCTCCCTAGTCTGTTCTGGACTTGGGGATTGTGAAGAGACCTCTAGTAGCATGTCTTGTGGGGTATGCATGGTTGTCTGAGCTGTGTGCTATTAGTTTAAACAGACAGCTCGGTGCATTCAGCATGTCAACTTCTTACAAAAACAAGTAGTGATGCCGTTAATCTCCCGCTTTGAGCCATGAGAGATTAACTTTGCATATAATTGTTAGCTACCCATTTACTTTTAAGGGCCAGCCGTGCTGCCCTGTTCTGAGCCAATTGTAATTTTCCTGTGCCTCTTTGTGGCACCTGACCACACAACTGAACAGTAGTCCAGGTGCGACAAAACTAGGGCCTGTAGGACCTGCCTTGTTGATAGTGTTGTTAAGAAGGCAGAGCAGCGCTTTATTATGGACAGACTTCTCCCCATCCTAGCTACTGTTGTATCAATGTTTTGACCATGACAGTTTACAATCCAGGGTTACTCCAAACAGTTTAGTCACCTCAACTTTCTGAATTTCCACATTACTCATTACAAGATTTAGTTGAGGTTTAGTGAATGATTTGTCCCAAGACCAACTTATTCCTTAATTCTGAAACTAACTGCAACTGTTTTAAGTGATGCATTTATTTCAGTCAATGTAGTAGCTGACGTGTACAGTGTTGAGTCATCTGCATACAAAGACATTCTTTACTCAAAGCCAGTGGCGTGTCATTAGTAAAGATTGAAAAAAAGCTAGGGGCCTAGACGGCTGCCCTGGGGAATTCCTGATTCTTCCTGGATTATGTTGGCTAGGCTTCCATTAAATAACAGGTTTTGTGTTCTGTTAGACAGGTAACTCTTTATCCACAATATAGCAGGGGGTGTAAAGCCATAACACAAGTTTTTCCAGCAGCAGACTGATCAATAATGTCAAAAGCCGCATGGAAATCTAACACAACAGCCCCCACTATCTTTTTATCATACATTTCTCTAAGCCAATCATCAGTCATTTGTGTCAGTGCTGTGCTTGTTGAATGTCCTTCCCTATAAGCGTGCTGAAAGTCTTGTCAATTTGTTTACTGTGAAATAGCATTGTATCTGGTCAAATAAACTTTGAGAAAAAAATTTGAGCCAGTAAAGGGGGCTTTACTATTCTTAGGTAGTGGAATGACTTTTGCTTCCCTCTGGGTCTGAGGGGCACACACTTTCTAGTAGGCTTGTGGCAATATCGTCTGCTATATCGCAATATCGCAATATCGTCTGCTATTATCCTCAATAATTTTCCATGTTGTCAGACCCCAGTGTCTTGCTGTTGATTGACAAATCATTTTTCACCTTCACACTCACTTTAAGAAACTAAAAATTACAATCATTAAAGTAGTTGGCAATATCAGTCGGTTTTGTGACAAATTTGTCCTCTGATTCAATGAATGATGGAGCTGAGTTTGCCCTTTTCCCAAAAATGTTTGAGTTGCTCCATTATTTGTCATTTATCTTTTGTTTTCATAGTATGGGTTCTTATTTTTATTCAGTTTAGTCACATGATTTCTCAATTTGCAGTACTTTTGCCAATCGGTTGTGCAGCCAGACCTATTCGCCATTTCCTTTTGCCTCATCCCTCTCAATCCTACAATTTTTAAATTCCTCATCAATCCATGGGGATGTAACTTTTTTTGTTGTAATTTTCTATATTTTTAAAAACCTTTTTCTCCCCAATGTTGTGGTATCCCATCGCTGCAACTCCCGTATGGACTCGGGAGAGGCGAAGGTCGAGAGCCGCGTGTCCTCAAACACAACCCGTCCATGCAGCACTGCTTCTTGACACAATGCCTGCTTAACGCGGAAGCCAGCCGCACCAATGTCGGAGGAAACACTGTACAGCTGGTGACCGTGTCAGCGTGCTTTGCGCCCGGCCGGCCACAGAAGTTGCAAGAGCGCAATGGGACAAGAACATCCCTGCCGGCCAAACCCTCCCCTAACCCGTTCGACGCTGGGCCAATTAAAGCGCTGCCCAATGGGTCTCCCGGGCGCGGCCGGCTGCGACAGAGCCCCGACTCAAACCAGGATCTCTAGTGGCACAGCTAGCGCTGCAATGCAGTGCCTTTGACCACTGTGCCACTCGGAAGGCAGCCATTTTCTTAATGGGTGCATGCTTATTAGCGACTGGAATAAGCAAATTCATAAATGTGTCAAGTGCAGCGTGCGTCTGTTTTCCTCTTATTACACATCACGGACCAACATATGAATCACTACAAAACTTCTTGTATGACCTCTTATACACTTTAGGCCCAGCCTTTGGAACTTTGGTTTTCCTAGATATGGCTACTATATTGTGATCACTACAACCTATGCATCTGGATACTGCTTTAAAGCAGATTTATGCAGCATTAGTAAAGGTGTGATCAATTAATGTTGATGATTTAATTCCTGTGCTGTTTGTAACTACCCTGGTAGGTTGACTGATATCCTGAACCAGGTTGCAGGCACTGGTTACAGTTAGAAGCTTTTTCCCGAGTGGACAGCTTGATGAAAGCCAGTCAATATTTAAATCCCCCAGAAAATATACCTCTGTTGATATCACATATATTATCAAGCATTTCACACATGTCATCCAGATTAGACGTCGACCGATTAATCGGAATGGCCTATTAATTAGGGCCGGGTACTTTTGGGCGCCGATTTTTATTATAATTATTATATATTTTTTTTACACCTTTTATTTAACTAGGCAAGTCAGTTAAGAACATTCTTATTTTCAATGACGGCCTAGGAACAGTGGGTTAACTGCCTCGTTCAGGGGCAGAAAGACAATTTTCACCTTGTCAGCTTGGGGGATCCAATCATGCAACCTTACAGTTAACTAGTCCAACCTCTCTCTCTTTGCACTCCACAAGGAGACTGCCTGTTATGCAAATGCAGTAAGCTAAGGTAAGTTGCTAGCTAGCATTAAACTTATCTTATAAATAACAATCAATCATAATCACTAGTTAACTACACATGGTTGATAATATCATCTAGCATGTCCTGTGTTGCATATAATCTGACTGCGCATACAAGTATCTGACTGAGCGGTGGTAGGCAGAAGCAGGCGCGTAAACATTCATTCAAACAGCACTTTCGTGCGTTTTGCCAGCAGCTCTTCGTTGTGCGTCAAGCATTGCGCTGTTTATGACTTCAAACCTATCAACTCCCGAGATGAGGCTGGTGTGACCGAAGTGAAATGGCTGTCTAGTTAGCGCGTGCTACTAGTGTTTCAAACTTCACTCGCTCTGAGCCTTGGGGTGATTGCTTCCCTTGCTCTGCATGGGTAACGCTGCTTCGATGTGGTGGCTATTGTCGTTGTGTTGCTGGTTTGAGCCCAGGGAGGAGCGAGGAGAGTGACGGAAGCTATACTGTTACACTGGCAATACTAAAGTGCCTATAAGAACATCCAATAGTCAAAGGTTAATGAAATACAAATGGTATAGAGGGAAATAGTCCTATAATAACTACTACCTAAAACTTCTTACCTGGGAATATTGAAGACTCATGTTAAAAGGAACCACCAGCTTTCAAATGTTCTGAGCAAGGAACTGAAACATTAGCTTTCTTACATAGCACATATTGCACTTTTACGTTCTTCTCCAACACTTTGTTTTTGCATTATTTAAACCAAATTGAACATTTTTCATTATCTACTTGAGGCTAAATTGATTTTATTGATGTATTATATTAAGTTAAAATAAGTGTTAATTCAGTATTGTTGTACTTGTCATTATTACAAATATATATATATATTTTTTTAAATCAGCTGATTTAATCGGTATCGGCTTTTTTGGTCCTCCAATAATCGGTATCGGCGTTGAAAAATCATAATCGGTCGACCTCTAATCCAGATACTGACTGTTAGTACTTGCTAGTCTAGAGCAGCTTCCCACCAGAATGGGCTTTAGGTGAGGCAGATGAACCTGTAGCCATATTATTTCAACAGTATTTAACATGAGATCATCTCTAAGCTTTACAGGAATGTGGTTCTGAATATAAACTGCAACCCCTCCACCTTTGGTAGATGTTATAACTTTGTATTGCTACCACTGTATCATCAAAGGTATTATCTAAGTGAGTTTCAGGGATAGTCAGAATATGAATGTCTTCTGTTACAAGCAAGTAATTGACTTCATGGAGCTTGTTTCTTAGGCTACATATGTTAATATGGGCTATTTTTAGCACTTTATTGGGTTGCTTGATTGTTTTGAATGCTTTACTGGGAAGCTTATCAGAGGTAGACTTACTCATGTTATTTACATTTGGGCTGATAGTGCAGGGTGAGCTGCATAAAGTGGTCTTCCTACTAGGGCACACCGCCTCAGTGCGAACAGTATAACTCTGGTTCATAGGCACATGATTTCTGCATACAACAGCTGTAGGACAAACAGAGTTATTCAGGGCAGTTAGGAATGAAGACTTCTACAGTAGATGTACCCAAACATTCAAGGGCCATTTTCTCAAAAGTTACACGTTTATCAACTTTCAAATCAGAATTACTCTCCTATTGTTCCTAATCTTTGGAGTATGATATACCAGTTTTTTAGCTCTGAGTCGCTACTTTTATCCAATGTAAAAAGCACCATTTAATGTTGCTACATAAGCCCTAAAAGAGGTGGCGGGTGACAAACTCAGTAAAATTGTAGAAATTGTTGCATTTTTGTTCACTTGACTTGATTTCCACTAGATAACACAACCACACAGTCAAAACCTTGATATCCACTAGTTAACACAACCACACAGTCAAAACCTTGATATCAAAATCAAATCAAATCAAATTTTATTTGTCACATACACATGGTTAGCAGATGTTAATGCGAGTGTAGCGAAATGCTTGTGCTTCTAGTTCCGACAGTGCAGTAATAACCAACAAGTAATCTAACTAACAATTCCAAAACTACTGTCTTATACACAGTGTAAGGGGATAAAGAATATGTACATAAGGATATATGAATGAGTGATGGTACGGAGCAGCATAGGCAAGATACAGTAGATGGTATTGAGTACAGTATATACATATGAGATGAGTATGTAAACAAAGTGGCATAGTTAGTGGCTAGTGATACATGTATTACATAAAGATGCAGTCGATGATATAGAGTACAGTATATACGTATGCATATGAGATGAATAATGTAGGGTAAGTAACATTATATAAGGTAGCATTGTTTTAAAGTGGTTAGTGATATATTTACATTTCCCATCAATTCCCATTATTAAAGTGGCTGGAGTTGAGTCAGTGTCAGTGTGTTGGCAGCAGCCATTCAATGTTAGTGGTGGCTGTTTAACAGTCTGATGGCCTTGAGATAGAAGCTGTTTTTCTGTCTCTCGGTCCCAGCTTTGATGCACCTGTACTGACCTTGCCTTCTGGATGATAGCGGGGTGAACAGGCAGTGGCTCGGGTGGTTGATGTCCTTGATGATCTTTATGGCCTTCCTGTAACATCGGGTGGTGTAGGTGTCCTGGAGGGCAGGTAGTTTGCCCCCGGTGATGCGTTGTGCAGACCTCACTACCCTCTGGAGAGCCTTACGGTTGAGGGCGGAGCAGTTGCCGTACCAGGCGGTGATACAGCCCGCCAGGATGCTCTCGATTGTGCATCTGTAGAAGTTTGTGAGTGCTTTTGGTGACAAGCCGAATTTCTTCAGCCTCCTGAGGTTGAAGAGGCGCTGCTGCGCCTTCTTCACGATAATGTCTATGTGAGTGGACCAATTCAGTTTGTCTGTGATGTGTATGCCGAGGAACTTAACTTGCTACCCTCTCCACTACTGTTCCATCGATGTGGATAGGGGGGTGTTCCCTCTGCTGTTTCCTGAAGTCCACAATCATCTCCTTAGTTTTGTTGACGTTGTGTGAGATTATTTTCCTGACACCACACTCCGAGGGCCCTCACCTCCTCCCTGTAGGCCGTCTCGTCGTTGTTGGTAATCAAGCCTACCACTGTTGTGTCGTCCGCAAACTTGATGATTGAGTTGGAGGCGTGCGTGGCCACGCAGTCGTGGGTGAACAGGGAGTACAGGAGAGGGCTCAGAACGCACCCTTGTGGGGCCCCAGTGTTGAGGATCAGCGGGGAGGAGATGTTGTTGCCTACCCTCACCACCTGGGGGTGGCCCGTCAGGAAGTCCAGTACCCAGTTGCACAGGGTGGGGTCGAGACCCAGGGTCTCGAGCTTGATGACGAGCTTGGAGGGTACTATGGTGTTGAATGCCGAGCTGTAGTCGATGAACAGCATTCTCACATAGGTATTCCTCTTGTCCAGATGGGTTAGGCCAGTGTGCAGTGTGGTTGAGATTGCATTGTCTGTGGACCTATTTGGGCGGTAAGCAAATTGGAGTGGGTCAAGGGTGTCAGGTAGGGTGGAGGTGATGTGGTCCTTGACTAGTCTCTCAAAGCACTTCATGATGACGGAAGTGAGTGCTACGGGGCGGTAGTCGTTTAGCTCAGTTACCTTAGCTTTCTTGGGAACAGGTTATCCACTAGTTAACACAACCACACAGTCAAAACCTTGATATCCACTAGTTAACACAACCACACAGTCAAAACCTTGATATCCACTAGTTAACACAACCACACAGTCAAAACCTTGATTTCCACTAGTTAACACAACCACACAGTCAAAACCTTGATTTCCATTAGATAACACATCCACACAGTCAAAACCTTGATTTCCATTAGATAACACATCCACACAGTCAAAACCTTGATTTCCATTAGATAACACATCCACACAGTCAAAACCTTGATTTCCATTAGATAACACATCCACACAGTCAAAACCTTGATTTCCATTAGATAACACATCCACACAGTCAAAACCTTGATTTCCATTAGATAACACATCCACACAGTCAAAACCTTGATTTCCATTAGATAACACATCCACACAGTCAAAACCTTGATTTCCATTAGATAACACATCCACACAGTCAAAACCTTGATTTCCATTAGATAACACATCCACACAGTCAAAACCTTGATTTCCATTAGATAACACATCCACACAGTCAAAACCTTGATTTCCATTAGATAACACAACCACACAGTCAAAACCTTGATTTCCATTAGATAACACATCCACACAGTCAAAACCTTGATTTCCATTAGATAACACATCCACACAGTCAAAACCTTGATTTCCATTAGATAACACATCCACACAGTCAAAACCTTGATTTCCATTAGATAACACATCCACACAGTCAAAACCTTGATTTCCATTAGATAACACATCCACACAGTCAAAACCTTGATTTCCACTAGATAACACATCCACACAGTCAAAACCGATTTCCCATTTTGACCACAGTTGCCACTCCGGTGGGAGAAATGAATAGGTGAAAATCACAGCCAATGCTATCAATACACTATTAATGCAGATATATTATGGACATTTTTGTGAAATTACAATTTAAAAAAAATCCTGTGTAGTACCATTTAAAAAAAAACATTTTAAGTAAATTTGTAGTGGTCTACCAGCTAAATTGCAGTCGTCTGAAGGGAAAGGTCCAGTCTATGATTTCTATAGTTGAAATGACACCCACCCTGTATTCAAGAGCATGTAATCTCAACTGATGAAACTGCAATATCTTTTTCAATAAATAATCTAGTTGGACAGCACTGTTTGTGCGTTTTTAAAAAATGATTCAAACCTCAACCAGTTATATTTTCCAGTGAAGAAGGGTATTCAAAATGGGTCTACTCAGAGCACCTTTTTATCTCCGTAATATGTTAGCATTCAAGTAAAAACAAAAGTCCTTTTCTGACCACTTCTTCCATCATGTATGGGAAGTTGTTTTGGGTTAAATCTAAAGTGATGCTGTCAAAAAGGGATTGAATTTAAATGGATTTACCTTACTGAAGTTATATCCCCCAGAGCTATGCAGAGTCCCAACAATACATCATGCCCTCCTGCACCATCTGCACCACCCGAGGGATACCTGCTCAGGGGATCAGGTTAACAGGTCCTCCTCTTTTAGGCCTAGATTGGATCTAAGGCTATTGTCATTTAGGATTTAAACTGCAGAAATGGGAGATTCCAAACTGACTGAATCCGTAAGAGGAAGCACTGAACAGGTTAATCACACAAGTCATGTGAAGGCTACTGAATGGACAGGGCCAGCTGAACATGTGCGTAGCATGCAGACAGAGGGAGCCTTGCTGAGTCCCACTGATCGAGACGGGCAGGAGGCCTGGCTGTCAGCTTTGTCACATCTGTGTGTTATAATCTACCTCCTATGGTGAGGATTGTACCCCTATTGAGACGCACTAGGGTTCTCTCTGGATTACACTGTCAAAGCAGCACTGAGGAAGAGCAACATGTCTCCTGATTTATTCTGTTGCATCAAAGTTTTCAGAAGCGTGTTACTCGCCTGGTCTTTCTGGATTCATGTGACGCAGTTTGGGACTAGTCGCTGGACAGACAGGCAGGCAGACAGCCTTCTGCGACGCATGTGATTCCCAGGGAAGTGGTTTTGGGATAAGTTATGTGGGTTTCATCCTTATACTCACCAGGGAAGGGCCTAAGGCTGTTTCCCAAATGACACCCTATTCCTTACATAGTGCACTAATTTTGACCAGGGTCCATAGGGAATAGAGTGCCATTTGGGAAGTTGCTTATTGGCAGTCCTCCATAGGAATGAGTAGAATCCTAAAGTATTTGATTTCCATGTAGTTTTGTCCTTAACATGGATTGAAGTCTTTTCCATTTACGTTTTAGCTCACATATCATGTAAAAGTATGCATTAGGTGTCTGTAATGGAATGAACGTGGCAAAAACCAATGTAGACAATAGATTAGGGATGAACAATATATTGGTAAGCATATCGGAATCGGCTGATATTAGCTAAAAATGCCAACAAAGGCATTGGCCCGATGTGTAGTTTAACACAGATGTGCTTAACCAATGTCAAAGCTGACATGCATACCTACCTGTATAACGTAGGTAGATGAGGTAATGACTCCACAAAAACTATAGCGCTACACGTGCAACACAGCGTTCCTAGCCCACAATGTCTGCTCTGGACTGAGCAGTCATTTGAAAGAGAATTTCAGCGAGACAAGTCAAAATCAATTAACGCCAAGATAATGGAATTCATTTCCCTTGACAATCATCCGTTCTCTGTCGTGGATGATGTTGGCTTCCACCGACTGGTCGAGCACCTCGAGCCCCGGTACACACTACCAAGTAGGCGCTATTTTTCAGATGTTGCCATACCGGAGTTACACAGTATTGTTGAAACGCACATCTATGAGCTACCTGTTATGGGTGTCACTGCTATTAGCTTCACGACTGACATTTGGACCAGCGATGTCAGGCTCATGAGCATGCTGAGTCTGGCAGCACAGTGGGTCCACGAGGATTTCGTACTGAGGAAAGCCGTATTGCATGCATTTCAATGGTATTTGAGAACATGTTTGAAACTTAACTTGAACACACTCCTAGTGCCATTCGAACAACTGACTTGAGAAATAAGCTCATCAACTGTGTCTGCAGCAGACGTGATACCCTCTGTCATGGCATTGAAACGCCTGCTCAACAAAACTGCCGACACAGACCGTGGGGTTAACTTGCAAAAGTACTCTACAAGAGGCTGTGAAAAAGCGATTTGGTGGCATTCTCTCTGAGCCTCTTTACTGTGTCGCCACCTTGCTCGATGCTATGTACAAGGACCGGTACTTCGATGCAGACAAACAGGGTTTATGTGCAATGTTAGACACAGCTGGACAAGATGGAAACGGACACAGTGGAAGAGAGGCCACGGAGCTGAAACCTTTCTGGTTGATAAAGAAACGACTGAACAAATGAACAACGATTCAGCAAGAAAGTGAAAGAAACAGGTTTTGATTTTGTTTGACTGGTAATGGGGACAACTTTTTGGTGTGTGTATGTTGTACTAGAAGGCTTAAAAGGCCGCAATTTTTATTGTTTTTTTTGGCAAGGAAAATATCGGGCTTGGCCAAAGATGTCATATTGGTGCATCCCTACAATACCATTTCTATATCTCTCACACACTCACTCTCCGTGCATTCAGAAAGTATTCAGACCCCTTGTTATATTACAGCCTTATTCATTATCTATACACTGTACCCCACAATGACAAAGCAAAAACAGGTTGTTAGAAATTGTGGCAAATTTTATTAAAAAAAATGTAAAACAGAAACCCAAGAACATCCATCAACTTGTTTTGGCTGTGTCATGGGGTATTGTGTCATGGATTGTTGAGGGGGATTACTTTTCAATTTTTTAAATCCATTTTAGAAAAAGGTTATAACACATTGTGGAAAAAGTAAATGGGAATCAATAATTTCCGAATGCACTGTATGTCCACTGTGACACACAGACCTGTCATGGTGGCTGTGCAGCAAGGTACATCACAGTGCAATAACAGTAGGTACTTGAGAGCTCCATGTCTATGTTTTATATGTCTAAACTGAGGCCTGTCCTGTTTACTGTACCAGTCACGACTCAGAGCCCAGAGTTGAACTGCTGCCAATTAGGAGATGATTCCAGGGGAGTGCTGGATTTGAGGCTTTGGCTGACTGGGGCAAGGCAGTTATGAATCTATTTTATTGTTTTAAAATTGTATAACCGTGTGCCCTCAGGCCCCTACTCCACCACTACCACATTTTTACAGTACAAAATCTATGTGTATGTGTGTGTCTACAGTGTGTATATTATTGTGTGTGTATACATGTGTATGTGTTGCTTCAGTCCCTGCTGTTCCATAAGGTATATTTTTATGTTTTTTAAATCTGATTTCTACTGCTTGCATCAGTTACCTGATGTGGAATAGAGTTCCATGTAGTACTGTGCGCCTCCCTAGTCTGTTCTGGACTTGGGGACTGTGAAGCATGTCTTGTGGGGTATGCATGGGTGTCTGAGCTGTGTGCCAGTAGTTCAAACAGACAGCTCAGTGCTTTCAACATGTCAATACCTCTCATAAATACAAGTAGTGATGAAGTCGCTCTCTCCTCCACATTGAGCCAGGATAGATTAACATGCATATTATTGTTCGCTCTGTTTACATCCAAGGGCCAGCACCGTGCTGCCCTGTTCTGAGCCAATTGCAATTTTCCTAAGTCCCTCTTTGTGGCACCTGACCACGCGACTGAACAGTAGATTTGACGAACTTATTCCTTGCCATCCATTCTGAGACTAACTGCAACTCTAAGTGTTGCAGTCATTTCAGTCACTGTACACGTCAGCTACTACAATGTTCAGTCATCCACCACATAAACACACTGGCTTTACGCAAAGCCGGTGGTGTGACATTAGTAAAGATTGAAAAAAGGGGCCTAGACAGCCGCCCTGGGGAATTCCTGATTTCTACCTGGATTATGTTGGGGCTGAGAGAGGGCCTGTGTCCCAAATGTAGGGTCCTATTTTTATTTTTTGCCTCATTCCGTTTTGTTCAGGGTAACTAACAGTTCACACTTTTGAAAAAAAGAAAGAATACTTTGTAGCTTTTCTAAATCCACAACAATGCTTAAACCACATCAGGAGGTCTGGGGGAAATCAAATAGCTTTTCATTTTTTAGATGTAGTGTTACCCTTTTAATTCAACTTCACACCAGCCAAACCTTTGTTTGGTTAGTGATGTGTCTAGCTCTCATGTGATTGCAGAGTTTGCAAAAGTAATGGCCACTGAATTTATGCAAATAATCATATCATTCTGCCAGGTAGGCATAGGCTACTTTGTAGTTAACATTTAATTGATTAGGTTTTTGGGAAAGCCTTTCCATCTACCAGAAGACAGTTTTAATTACATGAGCATCATGTACGCACACCCAGACAGGGCATTCCTGTTGCCTCTTCAGAAAGTTGAAGTAAAATACACTGCATTATGTTTGACAGTAAAGTTGGGATTCTGTTCGCGGTCTCCACAAAGCAGATTTTATATTGCCCTACAATTGGCACCGCTACTATTTTTAACCAGGGCCCATACGGCTAATAGTGCACCATATAGGGAATAGGGTGCCATTTGGGACAGAGCTAGGCTGTACAGCAGGTCTGGGCTCCCCGCTAGGCTGGGAATTCATGTCCAACTGAGGATGGAAGCATCAGGGATTTGCTTTAGATTCCTTAGCATTCATTTCAAATCAAATCAAATGTATTTATATAGCCCTTCGTACATCAGCTGATATCTCAAAGTGCTGTACAGAAACTCAGCCTAAAACCCCAAACCGCAAGCAATGCAGGTGTAGAAGCACGGTGGCTAGGAAAAACTCCCTAGAAAGGCCAAAACATAGCCTGGTTCCTCTCTAGGTTTCTTCCTATGTGGGGTGGCCAGTCCTCTTCTGGCTGTGCCGGGTGGAGATTATAACAGAACATGGCCAAGATGTTCAAATGTTCATAAATGACCAGCATGGTCCAATAATAATGAGGCAGAACAGTTGAAACTGGAGCAGCAGCACGGTCAGGTGGACTGGGGACAGCAAGGAGTCATGTCAGGTAGTCCTGAGGCATGGTCCTAGGGCTCAGTCAGGTCCTCCGAGAGAGAGAAAGAAAGAGAGAATTAAATTCACACAGGACACCGAATAGGACAGGAGAAGTACTCCAGATATAACAAACTGACCCTAGCCCCCCCGACACAAACTACTGCAGCATAAATACTGGAGGCTGAGACAGGAGGGGTTTCAGAGCAGCAATCATTCCAGAGTTGCTGTTATCATTTCTCTGTAGTCTTAAAGGGTCAGCCTGACCCACTGCTGTGATGGACGAAGCCAAAAATATTTTCCAGTCGGTCTGCGTTAATTACACGCATATCATTAATGTTAGCTCTCCGTGTATATTTAAGGGCCAGCCATGCTGCCCTGTTCTGAGCCAGCCGCGCTGCCCTGTTCTGAGCCAGCCGCGCTGCCCTGTTCTGAGCCAGCCGCGCTGCCCTGTTCTGAGCCAGCCGCGCTGCCCTGTTCTGAGCCAGCCGCGCTGCCCTGTTCTGAGCCAGCCGCGCTGCCCTGTTCTGAGCCAGCCGCGCTGCCCTGTTCTGAGCCAGCCGCGCTGCCCTGTTCTGAGCCAGCCGCGCTGCTCTGTTCTGAGCCAGCCGCGCTGCCCTGTTCTGAGCCAACTGAAATTTTCCCAAGTCCCTCTTTGTGGCAACTGACTACACTACTGAACAGTAGCCCTAACCCATCTGGACAAGAGGAATACCTATGTGAGAATGCTGTTCATCGATACAGCTCGGCATTCAACACCATAGTACCCTCCAAGCTCGTCATCAAGCTCGAGACCCTGGGTCTCGACCCCGCCCTGTGCAACTGGGTACTGGACTTCCTGACGGGCCGCCCCCAGGTGGTGAGGGTAGGCAACAACCTCTCCACCCCGCTGATCCTCAACACTGGGGCCCCACAAGGGTGCATTTTGAGCCCTCTCCTGTACTCCCTGTTCACCCACGACTGCGTGTCCACGCACGCCTCCAACTCAATCATCAAGTTTGCGGACGACACAACAGTGGTAGGCTTGATTACCAACAACGACGAGACGGCCTACAGGGAGGAGGTGAGGGCCCTCGGAGTGTGGTGTCAGGAAAATAACCTCACACTCAACGTCAACAAAACTAAGGAGATGATTGTGGACTTCAGGAAACAGCAGAGGGAACACCCCCCTATCCACATCGATGGAACAGTAGTGGAGAGGGTAGCAAATTTTAAGTTCCTCGGCATACACATCACAGACAAACTGAATTGGTCCACTCACACAGACAGCATCGTGAAGAAGGCGCAGCAGCGCCTCTTCAACCTCAGGAGGCTGAAGAAATTCGGCTTGTCACCAAAAGCACTCACAAACTTCTACAGATGCACAATCGAGAGCATCCTGGCGGGATGCATCACCGCCTGGTACGGCAACTGCTCCGCCCACAACTGTAAGGCTCTCCAGAGGGTAGTGAGGTCTGCACAACGCATCACCGGGGGCAAACTACCTGCCCTCCAGGACACCTACACCACCCGATGTTACAGGAAGGCCATAAAGATCATCAAGGACAACAACCACCCAAGCCACTGCCTGTTCACCCCGCTATCATCCAGAAGGCGAGGTCAGTACAGGTGCATCAAAGCTGGGACCGAGAGACTGAAAAACAGCTTCTATCTCAAGGCCATCAGACTGTTAAACAGCCACCACTAACATTGAGTGGCTGCTGCCAACACACTGACACTGACTCAACTCCAGCCACTTTAATAATGGGAATTGATGGGAAATGATGTAAAATATATCACTAGCCACTTTAAACAATGCTACCTAATATAATGTTACATACCCTACATTATTCATCTCATATGCATACGTATATACTGTACTCTATATCATCTACTGCATCCTTATGTAATACATGTATCACTAGCCACTTTAACTATCCCACTTTGTTTACATACTCATCTCATATGTATATACTGTACTCGATACCATCTACTGTATCTTGCCTATGCTGCTCTGTACCATCACTCATTCATATATCTTTATGTACATATTATTTATCCCCTTACACTGTGTATAAGACAGTCGTTTTGGAATTGTTAGTTAGATTACTTGTTGGTTATTACTGCATTGTCGGAACTAGAAGCACAAGCATTTCGCTACACTCGCATTAACATCTGCTAACCATGTGTATGTGACAAATAAAATTTGATTTGATTTTGATTTGACAGAACTAGGGCCTGTAGGACCTGACTACACTACTGAACAGTAGCCCAGGTGGGACAGAACTAGGGCCTGTAGGACCTGACTACACTACTGAACAGTAGCCCAGGTGGGACAGAACTAGGGCCTGTAGGACCTGACTACACTACTGAACAGTAGCCCAGGTGGGACAGAACTAGGGCCTGTAACCTGACTACACTACTGAACAGTAGCCCAGGTGGGACAGAACTAGGGCCTGTAGGACCTGACTACACTACTGAACAGTAGCCCAGGTGGGACAGAACTAGGGCCTGTAGGACCTGACTACACTACTGAACAGTAGCCCAGGTGGGACAGAACTAGGGCCTGTAGGACCTGACTACACTACTGAACAGTAGCCCAGGTGGGACAGAACTAGGGCCTGTAGGACCTGACTACACTACTGAACAATAGCCCAGGTGGGACAGAACTAGGGCCTGTAGGACCTGACTACACTACTGAACAGTAGCCCAGGTGGGACAGAACCAGGGCCTGTAAGACCTGCCTTGTTGATAGTGTTGTTAAGGCGGCAGAGCAGCACTTTATTATGGACAGACTTCTCCCCATTTTAGCTACTGTTGTATCGATGTGTTTTAACCATGACAGTTTACAATCCAGGGTTACTCCAAGCAGTTTAGTCACCTCAACTTGCTCAATTTCCACATTCATTACGAGATGTAGTTGAGGTTTAGTGAAGGATTTGTCCCAAATACAATGCTTTTAGTTTTAGTCCTAAGTATTTCTAACTTATTCCTTGCTACCCATTCCAAAATGAACTGCAACTCTTTTAGTGTTCCAGTCATTTCAGTCGCTGTAGTAGCTGATGTGTATAGTGTTGAGTCATCAAAGCCAGTGGCATGTTGTTAGTAAAATTGAAAAAAGCAAGGGGCCTAAACAGCTACCTTGGGGAATTCTTGCTTCTACCTGGATTATGTTTGAGAGGCTTCCATTAAATATAATAATCTGTGTTCTGTTAGACAAGTAACTCTTTATCCACATTTTTCAGAGGATGTGAAGCCATAACACATTTTTACAGCATCAGACTATGATCGATAATGTTAAAAGCTGTGCTGAAGTCTAACAAAACAGCACCCACAATATTTTTATCATCAGTCATTTGTGTAAATGCTGTGCTTGTTGAGTGTCCTTCCCTATAAGTCTGTGAAATAGCATTGTATCTTGTCAAACACAATGTTTTCCAGAAGTTTAGTAAGGATTGGTCACAGGGCTGATTGGTCAGCTATTTGAGCCAGTAAAGGGGGCTTTAGCTTCCCTCCAGGCCTGAGGGCACACTCTCTCTAGTAGGCTTAAATTGAAAATGTGGAAACATCGTCTGCTATTAGCCTCAGGAATATTCCATCTAGATTGGCCATGTTGTTATAATCTCCACCCGGCACAGCCAGAAGAGGACTGGCCACCCCTCATAGCCTGGTTCCTCTCTAGGTTTCTTCCTAGGTTTTGGCCTTTCTAGGGAGTTTTTCCTAGCCACCGTGCTTCTACACCTGCATTGCTTGCTGTTTGGGGTTTTAGGCTGGGTTTCTGTACAGCACTTTGAGATATCAGCTGATGTTCGAAGGGCTACATAAATACATTTGATTTGATCCCGGTGGTTGTCATTGTTGATAGACAGACAATTTTTTTTGCCTCTTCCATGCTGACTTAAAGTCTTTTAGAATTTGGTCAGATATACTTGGATGTGTTGTCAGCGTTTAATGCTGTCATGTCATCCCTAAGTTTGTTTATCTTGTCAATGAAAAAGTAATAGTTGCCAATATCAGTGGGTTTTGTAATAAATTAGCCGTCTGATTCAATGAATGATTGAGCTAAGTTTGCCTTTTTCCCCAAAATGTAATTTAAGGTGCTGCTAAGCTTTTTACCATCATTCTTTATATAATTTATCTTTGTTTCAAAGTATAGTTTATTTTTATTCAGTTCAGTCACATGACTTCTTAATTTGCAGTACGTTTGCCACTCAGTTGGGCGGCCAGACTTATTTGCCATACTTTTTGCCTCAAGCCTCTCAACCATACCATTTTTCAATTTCTCATAAATCTAAGGGGTTTTAACAGTTCAGTCATTTTTCTTAATGGGTGCTTATTAGTAACTGGAATAAGCACTTTTCATAAATGTGCAGCATCTGGAGTCTTATGGCTTCGGAGAAGAAGCTGTTAATTAAGATGCCTTTTGGACCTGAACTCTGTGCTCCGGTACCGCTTGCCGTGCGGTAGCAGAGAGAACAGTCTATTACTGGGCCGTACGCACAACCCTCTGTAGTGCCTTGTGGTCGGAGGCTGAGCAGTTGCCGTACCAGGCGGTGATGCAACCAGGATGCTCTCGATGGTGCAGCTGTAGAACCTTTGGAGGATCTGAGGGCCCATGCCAAATCTTTTCAGTCTCCTGAGTGGGAATAGGCTTTGTTTGTGCCCTCTTCACGACTGTCTTAGTATGTTTGGACATGGACACCAAGGAACTTGAAGCTCTCAACCTTTTCCACTGCAGCCCCGTCAATGAGAATGGGGGACGTGCTCGGTCCTTCTTTTCTTGTAGTTCACAATCATCTCCTATGCTGTGAGCGTGTGATGAATACAATGGGAATATACACGCGCAATGTAATTGCACACAATTATGCAAATGAGCCTAAAGACTGACGAGCATGACCGGTCAAATGTATTGGATAAAAAGTGTTGTTTTGCAATGGAACAATTTATGGTGCCAGTTTGATAGTTAAAAAAATGCAATAAAATATCAACCAAAAGCCAGCTATTATCGGCAAATGGAAACCTTGGTTGGTGTGTTTGGACGGAGACCAATGAGAGAACTTTCAGTTTCCAGGCAGAGTTATGCTCCTGGGCCTCCTCTCTGTTCTCCCTGACCCTGTGTGTGTGTGTGTTACTCAGCTCATTCTGCCCTCTGCCTCATGGTCTGTTCTCTGTTAGCCCAGTCCAACATGTCTGTCTGGCCCTGCAGCTGCAGCAGGGCTAAATATAGACACTGCTGCTGTGTCCCTCCACTTCCCTTCCCTGCCTGGTTCTCCTGCAAAGCAGGTTCCCCTTGTTGGCTGTGACTGGCACCGTAACCAAATATCCCTATATTACTTCTGTGTTAGACGTCACCTATGTTTTTAGCTGACTGTCGGAGTGGAAATATGTACTCATTGAGTCCCAGTGAGTGACTTGGCAAAATGCCAGTATTGTATTCCACTGGAGGGTGTTGACAAGGCAGGGACCAGGCCATGGTCAGAGTACTGAGGGTGTTTCTGATGTTGGGGGTTACCTGAGCTCTATCAGCAACAAGGAGCCTGGTGGAAACAGCTTCTTGAGCTGCCCTGCCCTCCCCCAGAAGCCATTTAGTCAATGCATAAATGAACCACTCAATTAAAATTTTATTTGACACATGCTTGGTAAACAACAGGTCGAGACTAACGGTGAAATGCTGACAAACAGGCCCTTCAACAATGCAGAGCAAAAAATACAAAAACATCCCATCCCTCCCTTCCGTCATCCCTCTCCCCTCCCGGCCTTGCCCCCATCCCCGGCATCCCTTTTCCCCCCACCCCGGCATCCATCCTTCCCCTCTTTCCCCCATCCCCGGCATCCCTCTTCCCCCCACCCCGGCATCCATCCTTCCCCTCTTTCCCCCCATCCCCCCATCCCTCTCCCCCATCCATCCATCCTTCCCCTCTTTCCCCCATCCCTCCCCCCATCCTGGCATCCATCCTTCCCCTCCCCCCACCCCGCATCCATCTTGCCCCCGGCATCCCTCTTCCCCCCACCCCGGCATCCATCCTTCCCCTCTTCCCCCATCCCGGCATCCCTTCCCCCATCCCGGCATCCATCCTTCCCTCTCCCCCATCCCGGCATCCATCCTTCCTCCCCCCATCACGGCATCCATCCTCCCCCATCACGGCATCCATCCTCCCCCATCACGGCATCCATCCTCCCCCATCACGGCATCCATCCTCCCCCATCACGGCATCCCCCCCCATCACGGCATCCATCTCTCCCCCCACGGCATCCCCCCCCCCATCACGGCATCCCTCTTCCCCCATCCTGGCAGGCATCCCCTCCCCCCATCGTCTGGCAGGCATCCCCCTCCTCCCCCCGTCCCTCTCTCCTTCCCCTCCCGCCAACCCTCATCCCCCCTTCATAACTCCGTACCTCCCCCTCATAAATGCATCCCCACCTCGTCCCTCCACTCATCCCCTCCTCCCTCCCTCCCCTTATCTGTCCCTCACCCCCTCCCTCGTCGCTCCACTCATCCCCTTCCTCCCTCCCTCCCTCGCCCCGTCCCTCCCTCCCTCCCTCGTCCCGTCCGTCCTCTCCCCTCCACTCATCCCTCCCTCTCCTCCCCCCTCATTCCCCTCCTCGACAATAAAAAAAAAGTATATATATTTATATAATATAAATAAATAAATCTTGGTTGACCGAAAGTAGTCTGTTCAAAAATGTTTTAAAGGTGTATTTTTTACATATATAGATATGCTTTAAGCTCACTGTTTTGATGAAATAAGACACTTAACCTGACCCAACCATTCTCGTCGAGCTCCTGCTGGCTTTCACAGATTCTGCCATTACTCTCCTGACGTTGCCGGTAATAGGCTACACGAGGAGTCGGCAACCTTTCTCATGTGGGATACCAATTTATCTTACCATTTATACCGATCTTAGTGCCAGTTGTGGTTTTCATATGCACATTTTTTGTTGAACAGTTTCATTTATTTTATAATGTCTTCATTTCTCAAAATCATTATCATTTGGTAAATCTAAATGATTCAAACCTAGAAAGTAACTTCTATTTCCATAGCCAACAAGTAACAACATTGCAGCCTGCAGATAGAAAATATCCTGATTTAAAAAAAATAATATTTTTTGTATTTAAAATTTTTTTAATTAAAATCAGGAAAAAAATCATATTAATCACATTGGCTACACATGGCCTGTCTGCAACGAACTTGAAACATTGTATCAACTATTAACTTGGGTTCAGCCTGAAGCTGGTTCGAGCGCACTAGCAACATTCTATAAAATATTCTGGGCGCTCAGATTCCCAACGCTGAATAGCATGACAACAGTCAAATAATATTACAAAAAAATATTCATATTCATGAAATCACAAGTGAAATTTTGAAACACAGCTTAGTTTATCTACCTGTCTCAGATTTTGAGCCTAATCCAAGCAATAAGTTTATCAGCCTTATGTACACTTAGCATCAGGAAGCTTGGTCACAAATCAGAAAAGCAATCAAATTAACCGTTTACCTTTGATCTTCAGATGTTTTCACTCACAAGACTCCCAATTACACAACAAATGTTCCTTTTGTTCCATTATTTTTATACCCAAAATACTGACGTTTGTTTGTCGCCTTATGTTCTAAAATCCACAGGAAAGAGCGGTCACGACAACGCAGACGGAAATTCCAAATAGTCTTCATAATGTCCACAGAAACATGTCAAACGTTTTTATAATCAATCCTCAGGTAGTTTTTAAAATATATATTCGATAATATATCAACCGAGTATGTAGGTTTTTCAATAACAGCGGGAGGAACAATGGCGGCTTTACTCTGTAGCGCAAAAACTCTGAGAGCCCCCACCTATCCACTTATGCAATGTGATCTTTCATGCTCATTTTTCAAAATAAAAGCCTGAAACTATCTAAAGACTGACACTTTAGGGAAGCCAGAGAAAAAGGAATCTGGTTCATATCCCTTTAAATGGAGGATAGGCATGCATAGGAACAGAAGGGTTTCAAAATAAGAGGCACTTCCAGATTGGATTTCCCTCAGGGTTTCGCCTGCAATATCAGTTCTGTTATACTCACAGACAATATTTTGACAGTTTTGGAAACTAGAGTTTTTTTCTATGCTAATCTGACAATTATATGCATATTCTAGCATCTGGTCCTGAGAAATAGGCCGTTTACTTTGGGAATGTTATTTTTCCAAACATAAAAATAGTGCCCCCTAGCTTCAAGAGGTTATTAATTAAGCAGCCGGTGAAGATACTGCGAGACACCGGGGCAGCCCTTAATTTTGCAGGGGGTTTTGCCTCTTATTTCTGGTTCTGTCGTTGTTGGACTGATGCCTGGCCAACTGGTGAAGGGGTCTCATTCATTTTGGGAAATTATTTGGCTGGAGGGAAGGTTGTGCCAAATCATGTTGTTTTTGTAAGGAACCCAGAATAAAGGAACCTGATGGGCTATCATTAATGTACCCTGGAGTGTTCCCAGCGTGTTCCGTTACATGTGCTATGTCTAAGAAAGTCGCCGGGAGCAAGTCTCGTGTTGAGGATGTCAGCAATCCCACCATCGTCGATCTGTCTGAGACGCTTATGGGTGGAACCTCCTGTGTTGATCTCTCCTTTGAAAACACAAAATGTAAGCAAGTTTGTAGGACCGCCAAAGGAAGTGAGCGTCTCTACAGTTGACACTGATGCCTTGGAAGCAGCTGATTGAAGAACGGAGTGAAGATGTTTCCCTCTCCCGTCGTTTTACTATTCAATATACATTTCCACCCAGAGCGCAGGGGCAAAAAACTCATGTCAACATGTTGAAACTTTATTTCACCCACTACGATCGGGCAGAGAAGTCAGTGGAAACCGGGAGTGATATTCTGCCTGTAGCCACTGCTGATGCCGTTGAGCACGAGGAAAGCCCAATATACCCTGTGCCATACCCTGGGAATAACTTAGATTTTTAGAAAGCCTTGTTTTCTTTGGCACACTTTTCTCTGGAGGAAAAAGGTGACATTTTTATTTTTTATTTTACCTTTATTTAACTAGGTAAGTCAGTTAAAGAACAAATTCTTATTTTCAAAGATGGCCTAGGAACAGTGGGTTAACTGCCTGTTCAGGGGCAGAATGACAGATTTGTACCTTGTCAGCTTGGGGGTTTGAACTTGCAACCTTCCGGTTACTAGTCCAACGCTCTAACCACTAGGCCACCCTGCCGCTAAAACCAGTGAAACAATATCATGGTTTATTCATAGATGTGCCAACTCAGACAAATGTGCTAGAGCAGGATATTGATGTTGGGGACTCTGCCCCAATTAAACAACATGTCTATCGAGTGAATCCTGAAACAACTAGAGTGAAGCTCCGCAGTGAGGTGGAGTTAATGCTTGAGCACAGCATTGCACAACATGGCAACAGTCCCTGGAGTTCTCCCTGTATATTAGTACCTAAGGCAGATGGTTCTATGCGGTTTTGTTAACATTTTTGGAAACTGAATACTGTTACGAAGTCGGGCTTGTATCCATTGTGTGGACCGCATTGGCGCTGCTAAGTATGTTAGCAAGTTAAGTCTACTGAAGGGATATTGGCAGGTCCCTCTCACTCAGCACCAAATAGTTGTCTGTTTTAGTCATTCCTGACGGTTTGTTTTCCTACCTTCGTCTCCCAGTCGGGTTACGAAATGCAAGCGTCACATTCAATCATGGACACTGCTTTGCGTGATGTATTGTTGTCTCGACCTTGCCCTTTGTTTTATTTACATTTTTTATTTTACCTTTATTTAACCTGGTAGGCAAGTTGAAAAGTTTTCATTCACAACTGCGGCCTGGCCAAGATAAAGCAAATCAGTTCGACACATCCAACAACATAGAGTTACACATGGGATAAACAAATGTACACTCAATAACACAATCTGTATACAGTGTGTAAATGAAGTAAGAAGGTAAGGCAAACCTTACCAATAGCGGCGAAGTAATTACAATTTAGCAATTTACACTGGAGTGATGGATGTGCAGATGAGATTGTGCAACTAGAAATACTGGTGTGCAAAAGAGCAAAAAAACATATGGGGATGAGGTAGGTAGTTGATTGGATGGGCTATTTACAGATGGGCTGTGTACAGCTGCAGCGATCGGTAAGCTGCTCTGACAGCTGACGCTTAAGAGGTTTTAAAGTTAGTGAGGGAGATAAGTCTCCAACTTCAGTGAATTTTGCAGTTCATTCTATTCATTGGCAGCAGAGAACTATAAGAAATGGCGGCCAAAGGAGGTGTTGGCTTTGGGGATGACCAGTGAAATATACCTGCTGGAGCGCGTGCTACGGGTGGGTGTTGCTATGGTGACCAGTGAGCTGAGATAAGACGGGGCTTTACCTAGCAAGACTTATAGATGAACTGGAGCCAGTGGGTTTGGCGATGAATATGAAGCGAGGGCCAGCCAACTAGAGCATACAGGTGGCAGGGGTGGGTAGTATATGGGGCTTGGTGACAAAACGAATGGCACTGTGATAGCAAATTGGATGCAGTCTGAGTAGAGCATTGGAGGCTATTTTGTAAATTACATCGCCAAAGTCAAGGATCGGTAGGGTAGTCGGCTTTACGAGGGTATGTTTGGCAGCATGAGTGAAGGAGGCTTTGTTGCGAAATAGGAAGCCGATTCTAGATATAATTTTAGATTGGAAATGTTTAACATGAGTCGAAGGAGAGTTTACAGTCTAACCAGACACCTAGGTATTTGTAGTTGTCCACATATTCTAGGTCAGCACCGTCCAGAGTAGTGATGCTAGTCAGGTGGGCGGGTGCGGGCAGTGATCGGTTGAAGAGCATGCATTTAGTTTTACTAGCGTTTAAAAGCAGTTGGAGGTCATGAAAGTAGTGTTGTGTGGCTTTGAAGTTCATTTGGAGGTTTGTTAAAAAATCCAAGGAAGGGCCAGAAGTATACAGAATGCTGTCGTCTACGTAGAGGTGGATCAGGGAATCTCCCACAGCAAGAGCGACCTCATTGACATATACCGAGAAGAGAGTTGGCCCGAGAATTGAACCCTGTGGCACCCCCATAGACTGCCAGAGGTCCGGACAACAGGCCCTCCAATTTGATGCTGTTGACCACTGTTGATGACACAACAGTGGTAGGCCTGATCACCAACAACGATGAGACAGCCTATTGGGAGGTGAGAGATCTGACAGTGTGGTGCAAGGATAACAACCTCTCCCTCAACGTGATCAAGACTAAGGTGCATGTGTCTGTTCGAACGCTAGACCTCATGTGGCTGGAGTGTGTCAGCAGTTCCTGCAAGAGGAAGGCATTGATGCTATGGACTGGCCCGCCCGTTCCCCAGACCTGAATCCAATTGAGCACATCTGGGACATCATGTCTCGCTCCGTCCACCAACGCCACATTGTACCACAGACTGTCCAGGAGTTGGCGGATGTTTTACTCCAGGTCTGGGAGGAGATCCCTCAGGAGACCATCCGCCACCTCATCAGGAGCATGCCCAGGCATTGTAGGGAGGTCATACAGGCACGTGGAGGCCACACACACTACTGAGCCTAATTTGGACTTGTTTTAAGGACATTACATCAAAGTTGGATCAGCATGTAGTGTGGTTTTCCACTTTCATTTTGAGTGTGACTCATTTCCATTGATCATTTTTGTGTGATTTTGTTGTCAGCACATTCAACTATGTAAAGAAAAAAGTATTTAATAAGAATATTTCATTCATTCAGATCTAGGATGTATTATTTTAGTGTTCCCTTTATTTTTTGAGCTGTGTATATTATATTTTTGGACCATGTTCTGTATGTTGTACGGTCACTAGTTGGACTGGGTTCTGCATGTTGTACGGTCACTAGATGGACCGGGTTCTGCATGTTGTACGGTCACTAGATGGACCGGGTTCTGCATGTTGTACGGTCACTAGATGGACCGGGTTCTGCATGTTGTACGGTCACTAGATGGACCGGGTTCTGCATGTTGTACGGTCACTAGATGGACCGGGTTCTGCATGTTGTACGGTCACTAGATGGACCGGGTTCTGCATGTTGTACGGTCACTAGATGGACCGGGTTCTGCATGTTGTACGGTCACTAGATGGACCGGGTTCTGTATGTTGTACGGTCACTAGTTGGACCGGGTTCTGTATGTTGTACGGTCACTAGTTGGACCGGGTTCTGTATGTTGTACGGTCACTAGTTGGATGTTGGACCGGGTTCTGTATGTTGTACGGTCACTAGATGGACCGGGTTCTGTATGTTGGACCGGGTTCTGTATGTTGTACGGTCACTAGTTGGACCGGGTTCTGTATGTTGGACCGGGTTCTCGATGTTGTACGGTCACTAGATGGACCGGGTTCTCTATGTTGTACGGTCACTAGATGGACCGGGTTCTGCATGTCGTACGGTCACTAGATGGACCGGGTTCTGCATGTTGTACGGTCACTAGATGGACCGGGTTCTGCATGTTGTACGGTCACTAGATGGACCGGGTTCTGCATGTTGTACGGTCACTAGATGGACCGGGTTCTGCATGTTGTACGGTCACTAGATGGAGCAGAGATTGGTTGGCTGCGGTCAAATGTATTTTCATGGAGGGAGATGCTTCTTCATCTCACGTGAGTGATTTACATGTTCATGTAAGTGGTAACGAGTTGAAGTCCACTTCCTTATTGTTTTGTTGGCACATTCATTTATTCTTATTTTGCGTGTTTCGTGGGCCTTTGCCACAGAGTCGGGCGCATAGGCTATTTAGTGTTCTTTTGATTGACGACCGAACTTAGCTTGTTGACTATTTTACAAAAGGTGTCTAAATGACTTAATAAAGTCAATCTCCTATATCCCCTTGCTCTTTACTGTATATATCATACAACGTAGGTACGTCCATGGCAGTCTTCCCTCTAAGCTGCGTGCCGTAGCCCCGAGACTACCGCTCAGCCCCCGAGAGACTGCCCCGCAGAAATATCAGCCCACAGTGGGATGCATGAGATTGAACTTCATTGAGGCCTACCGCTGGCTAATCGGATGGCTCCGATGACATGACAGTCTGCAGTAACGTAGAGGGCATAAAAGAAAGCTACAGAAAAGTTGATAGGTTCAAAATGTTTAAAACATGACTGGGGAGAGATTGTCAATGAAATCAGCAAAGTGCTGCAATTTTGTTGAGTGAGTTCATGTTTAAGTTCTTAGTCAACACTTTGTATTATACACCTTTATAAGCCATAAAAAGCACTTCCTATTTCCACTCAGCGCTACAACAAGCACTGCAGCAGTAATGAATGGGTAGGAAAGTGTATCTATATAGGCTTGCGTTATTATTAGGGGCTTGGGACTTTTTCAATGTCGAGGAATATTTAACTTTCTCTGTTTTATAGTAGTAATGAATGTGTACGAGGCACCCTCACTAGCTTTAAGCACCAACTGTCAGAGCAGCTCACAGATTACTGCACCTGTACATAGCCCACCTATAATTTAGCCCAAACAACTACCTCTTTCCCTACTGTATTTAATTAATTAATTAATTTTGCTCCTTTGCACCCCATTATTTTTATTTCTACTTTGCACATTCTTCCATTGCAAATCTACCATTCCAGTGTTTTACTTGCTATATTGTATTTACTTTGCCACCATGGCCTTTTTTTGCCTTTACCTCCCTTATCTCACCTCATTTGCTCACATCGTATATAGACTTGTTTCTACTGTATTATTGACTGTATGATTGTTTTACTCCATGTGTAACTCTGTTGTTGTATGTGTCGAACTGCTTTGCTCTATCTTGGCCAGGTCGCAATTGTAAATGAGAACTTGTTCTCAACTTGCCTACCTGGTTAAATAAAGGTAAAATAAAAAAACATATGTGAGGTGGACCCTCAATCTGCTGCTCTCTCCCTCCGCTGAGACTGACCATCAGATGCAGGCACCGTCAGCCTAGTAAAATCAAAGTAAAAAGCAAATTATTTAAATGTTTCACAAGTAATACAACAAATCTATTGCCTGTGCGATCATATAGCCTAACTCAAATGTTGCTGTGGTAATGCATTGGGCCTATAGCTTGCTTCTCAAACCTCATTGCTGCAGAACTGTTTTTAATTGGTTAATTTGGCATAGGCTTATATTTTTTTTAAGTCATGTTTAATAAAAACTTTGAGGTAGATCTTGGCTTTCATTTTGACTCCTTGATCTTGACTCAGAAAAGGTTGGTGTCCCTGTAAACACCATCAGCGTTTCCCTTTTTTTGTGGCAATTGTGACACACAATATTAGCCACTTTCAATGCCACATACTGCAACAACACAAACTATGCAACAGATTTTGTTGTAGGCAGAACGCATCGGAGTAGAATTCTTTTGCCACGCACTACTCAGCCCGTACTCTATACAGACCGGTAGGTAAAGGCATAAACAATCAGACCTGCAGTAGGCCTATATGCAAATAGACCATAGTGCCTTCAGAAAGTATTCAGACTCCTTGACTTTTTCCACATTTTATGTTACAACCTTACTGTAAAATGGATTAAATAAATACAAATCCTCAGCAATCTACACACAATACCCCATAATGACAAAGTGAAAACAGGTTTTTAGAAATTATTGCAAGTGTATTAAAAAAAAAATAAAAAAAAAACTTATTTACAAGTATTCAGTCCCTTTGCTATGAGAATCGAAATTGAGCTCAGGCACATCCTGTTTCCATTGATCATACTTAAAATGTTTCTACAGCTTGATTTGAAGTCTACCTGTGGTAAATTCAATTGATCTGACATGATTTGGAAAGGCACACGTGTCTATGTAACGTACCACAATTGATAGTGCATGTCAGAACAAAAACCAAGCCTTGAGGTCAAAGGAATTGTCCGTAGAACTCTGAGACCGGATTGTGTCGAGGCACAGGTCTGGGGAAGGGTACCAAAACATTTCTGCAGCATTGAAGTTCCCCAAGAACACAGTGGCCTCCATTCTTAAATAGAAGAAGTTTGGAACCACCAAGACTCTTCCTAGAGCTGGCTGCCCGGCCAAAATGAGTAATCGGGGGAGAAGGGTCTTGGTCAGGGAGGTGACCAAGAACCTGATGGTCGCTCTAGAATTCCTCTGTGAAGATGGGAGAACCTTCCAGAAGGACCACCATCTCTGCAGCACTCCACCAATCAGGCCTTTATGGTAGAGTGACCAGATGAAAACCACTCCTCCGTAAAAGACACATGACAGCCTGCTTGGAGTTTGTTAAAAGGCACCAAAAGACTCTCAGACAATGAGAAACGTGAATGATGAAAGCAAGATTGAACTTTTTCAGCGGCAGGGACTGGGAGACTCGAAGCAAATTACAGGGAGATCCTTGATGAAAACCTACTCCAGAGCGCTCAGGACCTCAGACTGGGACAAAGGTTCACGTTCCAATGACCCTAAGCACACAGCCAAGACAATGCAGGAGTGGTTTCCGGATGTCCTTGAGTGGCCCAGCCAGAGCCCGGACTTGAACCCAATTGAACATCTCTGGAGAGACCTGATTAACTGTGTAGCAACACTCCCTATCAACCTGACAGAATTTGAGATGATCTGCTGAGAAGAAATGGAGAAACTCCCCAAATACAGGTGTGCCAAGCTTGTAGCGTCATACCCAAGACGACTCGAGGCTGTAATCGCTGCCAAAGGTGCTTCAACAAAGTACTGAGTAAAGGCTGTGAATACTTATGTAAATATGATATTTTCCTTTTTTTAATATTAAAAATTAGCAAATGCTTTGTCATTATGGAGTATTTGTGTGTGTGTGTGTGTGTGTTGAGGGGGTAAAAACAATTTTAATACATTTTAGAGTAAGGCTGTAACCTAACAAAAGTCAAGGGGTCTGAATACTTTACGAAGTCATTGTATATGGATCTGTGCAATTTACTTTGAACTGGACTGTGTTTACAGCATGATCGGTCATGAGTAAATGCACTTGTTTTGAGATCAAAGTCCTGCTTGTAGCCAAGTGTGCATATTTTGTTCATATCCTTTGCTAGTTAGTGAGTTATTAGTTCAGTTATAGATAATTTGTAGTCCGCAATAGAGTGATCACAATCAGCAAAGGTGATATTTCAAAATGTTTAAAACCATGACTAGAGAGACTGTCAATGCTGTTTTTATGAGTGAGTTCATGTTTAAGTTCTTACTCAGCACTGTCCACACTTTGTATTCCACATCTTTTATAAGACATAAAATGCATGTGTTTCCAATTTCCACTCAGCGCTACAACAAGCACTGCAGCAGTAATGTATGAGTAGGCAGTGGTGGAAAAAGTGCCCAATTGTCAATGAAGCATTTGTGTTTAGTGAGTCCTGATCAGAGGCAGTAGGGATGACCAGGAATGTTCTCTGTTTAGTGAGTCCTCCAGATCAGAGGCAGTAGGGATGTTCTCTTAAGTGTGTGATTGGACCATTTTCCTGTGCTACTAGGCATTCAAAATGTAACAAGTACTTCTGGGTGTCTGGATAAATGTATGGAGTAAAAAGTACATTTATTTTCTTTAGAAATGTAGTGAAGTAAAAGTTGTCAAATAATAATCATAAAGTACAGATCCCAAAAACGACTTTAGTACTTTAAAGTATTTGTACTTAAGTACTTTACACCACTGTGAGTATTAGTGTATCTAAAGTGCATTCGGAAAGTATTCAGACAAGTATTCAGACCCCGTGACTTGTTCCACATTGTGTTACAGCCTTATTCTAAAATGGATTGAATTAAAATATACTATGTGTAATCTGGATGGATGGATAGACAGCTGGACAGGGATGTACCTTGTAAATTGATGAGGGGGATAAACTATTGCATGCTTTCATAAGCTTGGGTCCCAGGAAACACAACATTTATTTAACGATAAATGTTTAATAATCCCTGGCCTATAGGCTAGCGCTTCTACACCCCTGCACATCTAGCGAATTAGCTTCTCGAGCGTCAAACGACAGTTGGAAGGAGATGTTAGACTAAGTTAGCATAACAACTGCTTAGAACCATTAGTAAACACTCCCACTATTAGATCAAGTTGATCTACATGGAAATCAAGTTATTAAATAAAAAATACCTATTGAAACAGTTTTGATGGTTATTTTCATGGCAGTCTTTATCCATAACCGTCAGTTACACTGTTATTCAATTACCTTCACAGCCCTACCTACATGTACATATTACCTCAACTACCTTATACCCCTGCACATTCACTCAGTACTGTTACGCTTGTATATAGCCTTGTTTTTGTTCATTTGTGGTACAATTTCTTTTTTAAATTAAGCAAATTTTTCTGACTTTATCTCAGCGTTGTTGGGAAAGGGCTCGTTAATTTAACATTTCTTAGTAAAGTCTACGCCTGTTATTCGGCGCATGTGACATACAACTTGCATTTGATTTAGCATGTTCTCTGTCTAGTAGAATAGGAAAGGACTAGTCTGTCCTCATGCTGCTCAAGGCTAACTGGATCTGCTTGATGTCACTGACTCATTTAGTTTATGTGAAGGAGTCTACTCTCTGCAGCAAACAATATATCAGGCCAGCAAGAAATATATAGCCTATATTTTCAATTGTACTGGTCTGTTGTGACTGGGGGAGGGGGCTGGTCTGTTGTGACTGGGGGAGGGGGGCTGGTCTGTTGTGACTGGGGGAGGGATCACAATCCCAAGCGTCAGCTGGAGTGGTGTAAAGCTTGCTGCCATTGGACTCTGGAGCAGTGGAAACGTGTTCTCTGGAGTGATGAATCAAGCTTCATCATCTGGCAGTCTGACGGAATAATCTGGGTTCAGTGGATGCCAGGATAACGTTACCTGCCCGAATGCGTACTGCCAACTGTAAAGTTTGGTGGAGGAGGAATAATGGTCTGGATTTTTTTCATGGTTAATGGCTAGGCCCCTTAGTTCCAGTGAAGGGACATCTTAATGCTACAGCATACAATGACATTCTAGGCGATTCTGTGCTTCCAACTATGTGGCAACAGTTTGTATTTATTATGGATCCCCATTAGCTGCTCCCAAAGCAATTTGGGGAAGGCTCTTTCCTGTTTCAGCATGACAATTCCCCCTTTCACGAAGCGAGGTTCATACAGAAATGGCTTGTTGAGGTCTGTGAGGAAGAACTTGACTGGCCTGCACAGAGCCCTGGCCTCAACCCCATCAAACACCTTTGGGATGAATTGGAACGCTGACTGCGAGCCAGGCCTAATCACCCAACATCAGTGCCCCACCTCACTAATGCTTTTGTGGTTGAATGGAAGCAAGTCCCTGCAGCAATGTTCCAACATTACTGTAAAGCCTTCCCAGAAGAGTGGAGGCTGTTATAGCAGCAATGTTCCTACATCTAGTGGAAAGTCTTCCCAGAAGAGTGGAGGCTGTTATAGCAGCAATGTTCCTACATCTAGTGGAAAGCCTTCCCAGAAGAGTGGAGGCTGTTATAGCAGCAATGTTCCTACATCTAGTGGAAAGTCTTCCCAGAAGAGTGGAGGCTGTTATAGCAGCAATGTTCCTACATCTAGTAGAAAGCCTTCCCAGAAGAGTGGAGGCTGTTATAGCAGCAAAGGGGGTGTGGGTATTTTCTTATTTAACCTTTTATTTAAACAAGGAGTTATTGAGGTTAATAATCTCTTACAAGAGAGCCCTGTACACCATTACAATAAAAACAGAATATTAAAACAACATACATGTGTATAAAACAATATCAATCAGCACAATATACAAAAATAAACATTATTTAATTAACGCAATCCCATTCAACTACATGGAGGTCCTCAATCAATAATGTAAAAACTTCCTGAGTTGCACCAGCACATCTAACTGCAGGGAATTCTGCAGATTGTTCCACAATTTAGGGTAAAAAAAAACCTCAGATTTTCCCAAATCTGTGGAGACTGAAGGGATCTCCAGTATTATCCATTCCTGTGAACAGGTTTGGTAACTTATGATTCTTATCTTCGTTAATGATGTTGCATATCGAAAGAGTTTGTCAGATTGCTTTGTAGATAAATAAAAGAGAATGCAGATTTCTTCTTACAGACAGAGAGGTCCATCCATCATTTTATACAGACTACAATGATGAGTCCTAACTGTCCCCTGTGATAAAACATATTGCTGAATGATATACTTTAGTTTATGGGTTTCCTCATGCATGTAAACAATATCACCGAAATCCAATACAGGGAGAAACGTTGTTTGAACGGTCTTTCTCATATTTTTAATACTAAGGCATGATTTATTTTGATGTAAAAAAACAATCTTGGATCTTAGCTTCTTTGTCAGATTTTCTATATGTGTGACGAAGGACAACTTGTCATCAACCCAGACACCCAGGTACTTACATTGGGGAACAAGCTCAATTTGGCTTCCATTTATAACACAAACATATATATATATATATCAACATTGTGATGTAGAGATCAGCATGAGCTTGGTTTTACTTGTGTTTAACACTAATTAAAGATCTTTAAGTGATTTCTGAATTGAATCAAGGTCATGCTGAAGGGTGGCACAGGAATACAAAACTGTCATCTGCATAGAGATGAATGTTATGAGTTAACAGTGTTTCCTATGTCATTAATATACAAAGTGAAACAATAATGGACCCAAAATAGAACCCTGAGGAACACCTTTTTGAATCTCAAGAAATTCTGATTCAACCCCATTAAGATGGCCTGAGAATTCTGATTCAACCCCATCTATCAGATGGCCTGAGTTAAGTCGCTGAGATAATTTTGAAACCATGAACAGGCTGTATATTCCAGGCCTACTCTTGATAATTTCTTCAGTAAAATAGAACGATCAACAGTGTCGAACGCCTTTGACAGGTCAATAAACAAGGCATCACAGCTCTTTTTAACATCCAAGGCATTGACAAGATCAGTACTATGCCCAGTTCTAAACCCTGATTGGTTTATATTAAGAATACAATTATCAGATAAAAAGTAACAAAGTTGTACTTTAACCAAGGATTCAAGAATCTTAGCTAAACAAGGTAGTCTTGAAATGGTAGTCTTGAAATAGATGTCCAGATCATTTGTATCCCCACCCTAATGGAGTGACAGATGTCCAGATCATTTGTATCCCCACCCTAATGGGAGTGATAGATGTCTACATCATTTGTATCCCCACCCTAATGGAGTGATAGATGTCCAGATCATTTGTATCCCCACCCTAAAGGGAGTGATAGATGTCCAGGTCATTTGTATCCCCACCCTAATGGGAGTGACACATGTCCAGGTCATTTGTATCCCCACCCTAATGGGAGTGACACATGTCCAGGTCATTTGTATCCCCACCCTAATGGGAGTGACACATGTCCAGGTCATTTGTATCCCCACCCTAATGGGAGTGACACATGTCCAGGTCATTTGTATCCCCACCCTAATGGGAGTGACACATGTCCAGGTCATTTGTATCCCCACCCTAATGGGAGTGACACATGTCCAGGTCATTTGTATCCCCACCCTAATGGGAGTGACACATGTCCAGGTCATTTGTATCCCCACCCTAATGGGAGTGACACATGTCCAGGTCATTTGTATCCCCACCCTAATGGGAGTGACAGCTCACATGCAGATGTCCATGCTTTTGGAATACTTCCTGATAACTATGTTAAATTAAAATGTGGGCTACTGAGCCAGTAATAAGGGGTTCTGCACACTTCAGCAGACCAGGCTCCAAATGATCAGCCCCTGGGGATGTTTTTCTTTGTCTGTTAGCAAAGAATCCAGGACTTCTTTCAGTGAATTTCCAAATAGAGAAGTTCTGACCAGCATTTTCAGTATCATTCAATAGATTTTCACCATCTACATCAAAACTACTCTTTTCAAGAGCTGGCTTTGAAATACATTCAAATATAAAGCCTGCAGAGATCAAATGGTGATTGAAATGCATTAATGATATCCATTTTGTCAGTAATGGGGCCAGAATCGAAATACATTTCTTGGGAGAGAAGAGGAGACACAACCCTTCTGGGATTTGACAGCTTTCCAACGTTTAGCTGGGTTCCCTGTACATTCAGAGAGTGTATTAACGTAATCATCTGATTTAGCTTTTTTAAACTAGTTTTACACAGATTTCTCAAATCACCTGAAAGACTGCCAGTCTGGGCCCCGAGGTTGAATCTAGCTTTGGCCCAGGCAGCATCTCTGTTGTGTATGTCTTCAGATAGCTCTGGATTGAACCAAGGGAAAGACTGATTTCTCTCTTTAAAAATTTTTTTTTGTCATGTTTATCTACAGTATGTTAGAAGTGGTTCAGAGCCAGCTCTGGGTCAGGTATAGATGCAATACAATCAGTCACAAAAGGCATGTTCATTTTAATGTTTAAAATTGCTCGTTGATAAAAACACATTTTGGATAGAGGCATCTGTAAATCCCTGACACATACAATGGGACAGCGGTCACTAATTTCCAAAGCACTCCCAGTGTATTTCTCTGGAGTATTTGTAGGTCAATCAATGTCAATTTCGTAGGGTTCTTTAAGTTTGGATGATGTGAAAGGGATAAATGTCATGGAAACGTCATAAAATACCTGATTTACTAATTATCCCTAGCGCAAATACATCCGTGTCTGTCCGGAGCTCTCTGGTGTTGGAAACGGAGGGCCCAGAATTGTTAATAATAGGAAGTTTCTAACCAGACCCAGTTGATACAATATTTCAAGTACTTTGCAGACAGGACGGAGTAACAGTTTAATTTCAATTATAATATCTTCGTTTTTCAAAATATAGTCGATTAGTTTATTAAAACACACAGGGTGTGTCTGGTCAATTTTTAAACGTGTTTTTCCAACCAATAACTCAAAGATTGGATTATACCTATTAGGAAAAGAAAACAAAGGAATAGCAATGATGTTTCTCCGGGTTAGCACCATTATGTCACCACCTTCAGATACAACATGTACAACTCTCATAGAGACTAAAGAGGAGATGGTAAAAAGTGACTTTACATGTAATGATAATATCGTCCTCACATCAATTTAGTTGACCAAGAACCTTTCCAATGTTTGATGACAACAGCAGGGGGCCATTTTCACCCAGGTGAATTCCACTTCCACAAAGTAGCCAGGCCTAATCCAGAAGGTGTCATAATTGTCGTCAAAATTGGTCTAGCTTTACTAGACCCGAACAAGCCAACTGGCATCCAGTTACACCATAGATCCTTTCAATACCAACCAACCTGACTGATTGTTCTCTCAATTTCTAGGTGACTGAGCGAGCGACAGATGAGTGACAGCACGGACACCCAGCTTTTTCACCTGGTGGACATCTGAACTCTGGAAGAGTGAGGTAAGGTCAGGGGTGAACGGCCAGTCTGATATTTTTATCTCACTCCACTCAGTAAAAAAAAAACTTAGTTTCTCAGTCATTTGTCCAATTATCTTTCTGTTAGTCCATTTTGGGGGCCTGTGTTGTACTGATTTCTTCACTGTCTCATAGCCTCAGTAGGGGGCACTAGGGCTGTCCCCGACCCAATTTTTTTATTTACCTTTGTCAATCTAGAGTGGGCTGTTCTTTCGATTAATCGATTGGAAAAATACATGTTTAAAAATTGACCAGACACACCCGATGTGTTTTAATAAAATCTACTATTTTGATATACAAAAATGTTGTTATAATTGAACTTAAACTGTTATCAATCCCATCTGCAAAGAACTTGAAACATTGTATCAACTGGGTCTGGCCAGAAGCTTGCTATTATTAACTATTATGGGCCCTCCGTTTCCAACTCCAGTGAGCTCCGGACAGATACTTGTATTTGCGCTAGGGATAAGAAGTAATCCAGTATTTTATGACGTTGACACTGGATCAGATGAGGACATTTTTCCCTTTTTATATTGAGGCTTGTGGTTATCGAAAGGGACAGAGCTGAAAATATTTTTCAAATACATTGAAGAACTGTTGACATTGTCAATTACTTTGTTTACTTGCTGTTTGAGGTGAAGAAAAAAATGACTGAGCAGCTCCACAGCTCATTAACATAATCAGAAATGCAGTTGGACATCCCCAAATGTAATTAAAAGAATGTAATAAATGTGCAACCACTCGACTTAAAGTCTGTCGTCAGATATCAACCAAACAATCGATCGGTCAAGTAAACGGGGTCAGAGGTCAGAGGCACAGAAAGAAGATATATGGGCTTCATATACGCCTTGTTCAGAACCAGGCTTCTCTAACCAAATCAAATTATCCGCAGAAATTGTTGCAACCCCAATTACAAGCTTGTTCAACCTCTCTTTCTTATTGTCTGAGATCCCCAAAGATTGGAAGCTGCTGCAGTCATCCCCCTCTTCAAAGGGGAGACACTCTAGACCCAAAATGTTACAGACCTATATCTATCCTATATCTATCCTACCCTGCCTTTCTAAGGTCTTCGAAAGCCATGTTAACAAACAGATCACCGACCATTTCGAATTCCACCGTACCTTCCTACCTGGTTTCAGAGCTGGTAATGGGTGCACCTCAGTCACGCTCAAGGTACTAAACTATATCACAGCTGCCATCGATAAAAGACAATAATGTGCAGCTGTATTCATCGACCTGGCCAAGGCTTTCGACTCTGTCAATCACAGCCTTGGTTTCTCAAATGACTGCCTCGCCTGGTTCACCAACTACTTCTCAGAGTTCAGTGTGTCAAATCGGAGGGCCTGTTGTCCGAACCTCTGGCAGTCTCTATGGGGGTGCCACAGGGTTCAATCCTTGGGCCGACTCTTCTCTGTATACATCAATGATCTACGCTGAGGTGGATCAGAGAACCATTCTGTATACTTCTGGTCCTTCTTTGGACACTGTGTTAACTGACCTCCAGATGAGCTTCAATGCCATACAACTCTCCTTTCGTTGCCTCCAACTGCTCTTAAATGCAAGTAAAACTAAATGCATGCTCTACAACCGATCGCTACCCACACCTAACCCCGTTGTCCAGCATCACTACTCTGGACGGTTCTAACTTAGAATATGTGGACAACTACAAATACCTAGGTGTCTGGTTAGATTCTAAACTTTCCTTCCAGACTCACATTAAGCATCTTCAAACCAAAATTAAATCTAGAATCGGCTTCCTATTTCGCAACAAAGCATCCTTCACTCATGCTGCCAAACACACCCTCGTAAAACTGACTATCCTACCGGTCCTTCTGCGATTTCATTTACAAAATAGCCTCCAACACTCTACTCAGCAAATTGGATGGTGTCTATCACAGTGCCATCCATTTTGTCACCTAAGCCCCATATACTACCCACCACTGCGACCTGTATGCTCTCGTTGGCTGGCCCTCGCTTCATACTCGTCGCCAAACCCACTGGCTCCAGGTCATCTATAAGTCGTTGCTAGGTAAAGCCCCGCCTTATCTCAGCTCACTGGTCACCGTAGCAGCATCTCCCTCACTAGCTTTAAGCACCAGCTGTCAGAGAAGCTGATCACAGATCACTGCACCTGTACATAGCTCATCTGTAATAGCTAATCCAACTACCTCATCACCATGTTATTTATTTTGCTCCTTTGCACCCCAGTTTCATCTTCTGCACATTATCACCCCAGTGTTTAATTTGCCATACTGTAATAATTTCACCACTATGGCCTATTTATTGCCTATCCCCCCTTATCCTACCTCATTTGCACATACTGTATATAGACTTTCTCTATTGTATTATTGACTATTTTTTAAACATTTTTTTAATGAGCGCCAGCCGTTCTCTGGCTTTTCTATGGAACTGTTTGGTGATCGACTAGAAATGCCTTGAAGATCAACCAATCAACCTGTTGGTGACCACTGCTCTAGACTATACGCGCTTGTTTTGTCACAAACTATTTGAATTTTAGCAACCAAGACATGGCGGTGCAGTTTCTGCATAATTCAGCTTTAATTAAATGTTCTTGGATCCTTTAAAGAACTTAGACCAGCTGTTCTGTCAACATTCTTACAACATTAAGGGAATGTCCTAACTTAACACTGTATGACATCCCAACTGAGCATATTTTGTGTTTTGGGAACCTATCTCTTGTAATGTACCTTTTATGATTATCCTCGAGAGTCCAAATAGGTCAGATCAGGTTTGCAATGAATGACTTAAATTAGACCCCCTTCTCACCCATAGAGGGGGAAGGAAATGACTAGTGGAGATTAACAACTCACGCCTGTGCTCTCCAGATTCACTAAAGGAATGTGCTTTGTCACAACAAACCTTTTTCCAGCTGAAACATCTTCAAAAGAAACTAGTGGAACTATATTTCTAACAGAACGTGGGGAATGGTCAGAGGCGATCTATAGAACACATATTTTTGTTGGTTATGTTGTGATGTCATTAAAAATGTTCTAAAGGAAATACTGTAACTTGGAAAAGTATACTCACTACATGTGACTCACCACCTGGATTCGGTCTTATGTAGCAACATTTGAATTTCTGCTTTTTACATTGGATAAAAGTAGAGACTCAGTGCTACAAAATGGTATAACATGCACTGCATTTGAGGAAACAATGAGAAAGTAATTCTGCTTTGAAAGTTGATCAACTTGTAAACTGAGAACTGTCTTTCAATGTTTTGGTACTACTATTGGAGAGCCCTTTGTCTACACCAATTCAACATTGTTCACACCCTCTTAAGACTTAGCCCCACCCATCTCTTTAAAAGTACAGAACGCTCAGATCAACCAACTTGCCTGCTACTTCCAGACATCTAAGAGAGCGAGAACAACTCACTGAACATTACTCGCCCTAGCAGAGCTGGTTAGGGTGTTATGTTATCCAGAGCGTTGGTGACTGCAACTGTGCTGTCAGATTGTCTGTTAGTAAATGCAGAGTGTTTCGCATTCGTGTTCAATAAGTAGGGTTGATCCAAAAGCTCTGACCTCACAACGACAGTCAAGCACCCAAGCTAACTGGCCAACATTGGCTAGCTACTTCCAGACAAATGAGAGAATACCCCACTCTAACCATTTTACTCCCCCTAGTAGAGCTGCTTAGGCTGTTTTCATGTTATCCAGAGCGTTGGTGACTAACAGTGCTGCTGGCAACTATTGAATTACGCTTTGTTGCCGACATTTACTGACACGGACATATTCAGCGGCTGTTGAGCGTTCAAATATGAATAAGTTATTCTGCGCTCTGGCACAATAAGACGAGTCTTTTTGTTAAGAAATGTGTTAACCTGTTGCGACTCTAGGGGCAGTATTTTCATTTTTGGAAAAAAAACATTCCTGTTTTAAACGGGATAGTTTGTCAGGACAAGATGCTAGAATATGCATATAATTGACAGCTTTGGATAGAAAACACTACTGTTTCCAAAACTGTAAAGATATTGTCTGTGAGTATAACAGAACTGATGTTGCAGGGGAAAGCCTGAGAAAAATCCAATCCGGAAGTGCCCCATATTTTGAAAGCGCTGTGTTCCAATGAGTCCCTATTGAGCTGTGAATGTCCTATCAACGAGCTTGCGCTTTCTACGTATTCCCCAAGGTGTCTACAGCATTGTGACGTAGTTTTACGCATTTATGTTGAAGAATAGCCGTAGGCGGCTACATTGGGTAAGTGGTCACATGGCTCCCAGGGTGACTCTCGCGTAAAATACAGAGGTAGCCATTAGTCCAATCGGTCCTACTGAAAAACGAATTGTCCCGACGGATATGCCATCCAGGACCTCTACACCAGGCGGTGTCAGAGGAAGGCCCTAAACATTGTCAAAGACCCCAACCACCCCAGTCATAGACTGTTCTTTCTACTACCGCATGGCAAGTGGTACCGGAGTGCCAAGTCTAGGACAGAAAGGCTTCTCAACAGTTTTTACCCCCAAGCCATAAGACTCCTGCACAGGTAATCAAATGGTTACCTGGACTATTTACATTGAGCCCCCCTCCCAACCCCTCTTTTACTCTGCTGCTGCTCTCTGTTTATCATATAGTCACTTTAACTATACATACTACCTCAATTGGCCCGACCAACCTGTTGTATTCGGCGCACGTGACAAACTTTGATTGGATTTTAGATGACTAATGGATTGTAGACTATTCCATACCTCTGGTGCACAAGAAGAGAAGGCCGTCTTGCCTAACAGTGTGAATGTCCTTGGGACTTTAAGTAGCAACCACCTAGCAGACTGGGTAACTGCTGGTGGTGAAGGAGACCAGACTACAGAGGTAAAGAGGGAGTTTACCTGCTGGTGGGGAAGGAGACCAGACTACAGAGGTAAAGAGGGAGTTTACCTGCTGGTGGTGAAAGAGACCAGACTACAGAGGGAGTTTACCTACTGGTGGTGAAGGAGACCAGACTACAGAGGTAAAGAGGGAGTTTACCTGCTGGTGGTGAAGGAGACCAGACTACAGAAGTAAAGAGGGAGTTTACCTAAAAGGGCTTTGTAGATATATAAAGTGAGGTCCAACCTTCCATTTGGTACAAGGTGCAATGGTGGGTGAGTGACTTGGCATTTGTAATAAAGCCCAATGATGCATGATAAACAGATTCCAGTCTCTGTCAGACAGAGGAGGCTGCATGTATATACAACAAGTCACCGTAATCAATTACAGAGAAAAGTGGCCTGAACAAGCTTCTAGCCATAAGCAGGAAGCAAGCCTTATTACAAAAATAAAAAAGCAATTTCAATTTAAGCTTCCTCACAAGATTATCCACATGAACTTTAAAGGACAACTTGTCATCCAACCAAATACCTAGGTATTTGTAGGATTTGTGTGACAATGGGCAGAGTTCTAGCTCTGGTAAAGGTCATGAATTTAGTTTTTGTACATTCAAGACCAGTTTGTGACATCTGCATATAGTCTGGATGAACCAGAGAAGGAGCACATGAATGTATCATCTGCATATAGATGTAACTTTGCTGGTTGCATCCCATTTCCAAATCATAAATGATCATAAATAAAAATTGAGAACAACACAGGAGCTAAAATGGAACCCTGGAGTACACCTCTATTAATCTCTAGAAAGATAGACTTGTGATTGTCAGTGTATACACATTGTGTTCTGTCAGAAAGTAGCTAGCTATAGCAAGCAGCTTGGGCCATTTCCATATGAATTACATCCGTAGAAACGAGACAAAACAACCAACTAGTTTGTTGCATTGTTTAGCTGTATATAGTCAGCTATTTCCATGAGACCCAGAACAATCATTCGAGCTCCACTGCTGATGTGCTCATCTGTTCCAACAAAGTTGACAGGACTTGCTAATCTGAGAGCTGTTTCACAGCATCAAACACGTATCTACTATTTACTTATTTCACTCACGTTAATATCATCTCTTTGCAAAGTGCAAGGCCGTGTCCTAATCCCTATCACCAACCAACATAGATAAAGCCTCTTTCACTGTGAAAATGTCTGCTTTGGTGATGTCATTTTGAGTAATGAAGTCAAATGACAGGACACACAGTTTCTCGTTGATGACAACAGTCAGGCGAATACCACAACAGGTTGTAAGCAAGTTGATTATGCGATATTGACACAGATATTGTTAACAGACTTGTTTTACTAACAGGTCTAATGAGTTAACATGTTCTCTCTCCTGTCTCTCTCCTCTCCTGTCTCTCTCCCCTCCTGTCTCTCCTCTCCTGTCTCTCTCCTCTCCCCTCTCTTTCTCTCTCTCTCTCTCCCTGCTCTCCCCTTTCTCTCCTCTCTCTTCTCTCTCCTCTCCTGTCTCTCTCTCCCCTCTCCTCTCTAGGTGTGTGAGCAAGATGCTGGGCTCAGAGCAGGGAGGAGTGGTGGAGGAATGGTTGTCAGAATTCAAGGTGGGTCTCAGACATGACTCAGACCCCCCCCATACAAACCGGGGAGGGGGGGTCCATCCAGTTACATGGAACAATATTTATATACATACAGACAAGACTCAGACCCCCCCCATACATACCAGTGATTTGGGGGGTCCATCTGGACCAATATTTATATACATACTTGAACTCAAGTATCTATTTGCTAGGTAGTGTTAGCTAGGCTGGTCAGCTCTACCTGCACCAGAACATCCTATAGCTTGTCCTCCATCTTGTTTTTAAATAGTGACACAACATGTTTTCAGCACAGTTTTATTTCCCTGACTGAACTCATTTGAGTCATGATCTCATCTCTCTGCAGCAGACATACAGTGAGCAAACATATAGAATCACTATACATCGTCAAATCAAAACCCAACCTTAATTTACCTGTTGTGATACACAGATGTTCCATTCTCTGTTTTAGACCAGCCTTTATGGCCAGAATTATCCTGTTGCTATACTTACACTCACATTTGACACTAGAATAACTTTCTGACTCTTATTGATGACACGTAGGTCGTTTTCAAAAGGACTTGTTGCTTTTTAAAGGCTGCCGCTCTTTCGGCATGATTACGCTAGAATGAAAAGTAACTTGTGACAACTGGACTACACTTATACTGTGAAGGGATGTTTATACCCTGTCTGTTTCTATTTCTCCAGACTATCAGAAACCCTGTCTGTTTCTATTTCTCCAGACTCTACCAGAAACCCCAACTGTCTGTTTCTATTTCTCCAGACTCTGCCAGAAACCCCAACTGTCTGTTTCTATTTCTCCAGACTCTGCCAGAAACCCCAACTGTCTGTTTCTATTTCTCCAGACTCTACCAGAAACCCCAACTGTCTGTTTCTATTTCTCCAGACTCTACCAGAAACCCCAACTGTCTGTTTCTATTTCTCCAGACTCTACCAGAAACCCCAACTGTCTGTTTCTATTTCTCCAGACTCTACCAGAAACCCCAACTGTCTGTTTCTATTTCTCCAGACTCTGCCAGAAACCCCAACTGTCTGTTTCTATTTCTCCAGACTCTGCCAGAAACCCCAACTGTCTGTTTCTATTTCTCCAGACTCTGCCAGAAACCCCAACGGTCTGTTTCTATTTCTCCAGACTCTGCCAGAAACCCCAACGGTCTGTTTCTATTTCTCCAGACTCTACCAGAAACCCCAACGGTCTGTTTTTATTTCTCCAGACTCTACCAGAAACCCCAACTGTCTGTTTCTATTTCTCCAGACTCTGCCAGAAACCCCAACTGTCTGTTTCTATTTCTCCAGACTCTGCCAGAAACCCCAACGGTCTGTTTCTATTTCTCCAGACTCTGCCAGAAACCCCAACGGTCTGTTTCTATTTCTCCAGACTCTACCAGAAACCCCAACGGTCTGTTTTTATTTCTCCAGACTCTACCAGAAACCCTAACGGTCTGTTTCTATTTCTCCAGACTCTACCAGAAACCCTGTCTGTCTGTTTTTATTTCTCCAGACTCTACCAGAAACCCACATCTCCACCTATGCAGGCAGCCTTCACCTAAAGAAGTCTCTGGTGCCAGCTCTCTACAGAGTCATCCAGGACAGCAGCAGTGAGGTGAGACTGATAGACTGTTTCCACCCCACCTAGGTAGCAGCATGGCGTTTCAGGACAGGAAACGTGACGACTGTATGTCCCGTCTGACTCAGTCGATTCCCACGGAGGACCAGTATCAAATAGTATGACATAAGAGTGTCTGCTGAATGACTTATCTGTTGTGACGAGGTGGGCGGAGCTGGCAGAGAGCTGGGAATCTGCATACCCCTCCCCCACACCAGCTGGTCTGCTCTGTCTGTGGAGGACTCAGGACATGATTGACATCCGTGTGGCAGTGCCAGCCTTGTTACCTGGTAACCACCATGTACCTGTCACTGCCCTGCCATCACCACTCCATGCAGGAGCATCAGGTGGTTAACTAGAGTACAGGAGACTCGGGCCGTGTCGAGTACAGGAGACTCTTGTTGATGCAGCTGTAGAACATTTTGAGGATCTGGGGACCTATCTCCAAGTCTCCTGCCCTACACCATCCTGACCGGTTGTATCCCTGCCTGGTGTGGCAAATGCTCAGCATCTGACCACAAGGCACTACAGATGGTAGTGCGTACGGCCCAGTACATCACTGGGGCCAAGCTTCCTGGCAAACTTGGGTGACTGCAAGGACTCCAGTCACCCAAGTCATAGACTGTTCTCTCTACTACCACATGGCAAGTGGTACCGGAGTGCCAAGTCAAAGGCTTCTCAACAGTCTTTACCCCCAAGCCATAAGACTCCTGAACACCTAATCAAATGGCCACCCGGACTATTTACATTGACCCCCCCATTTGTTTTGTACACTGCTGCCGCTTGCTGTTTGTTACCTATGCATAGTCACTTCCTTCGCCCCCACCTACATGTACAGATTACCTCAGCTAGCCTGTACACCTGCACATTGACTCGGTACCGGTACCCCCTGTATATAGCCTTGTTTTTCTTATTGTGTTACTTTTTCTTATTGCTTTTTATTTTAGTCTACTTGGTAAATATTTTCTTCCTGAACTGCACTGTTGGTTAAGGGCTTGTCAGTAAAGCATTTCACGGTAAAGTCTACATTTGTTGTATTCGGCGCATGTGTCAAATACAGTTGGATTTGACATTGATGTTATTCTGAGGCAACCCGGAACATAGCCCTGTCTGCGTGATCAATACAATCTTGAAGCATGGATTCCAATTGGTCAGACCACGTTGATTAGCCCTTAGCACGGGTACTTCCTTTTGGATTTTTTGCTTCATGTAGAGTCGTGATCTGATCTACCGCAGGGAGGCCTAGGGAGGGCCTTGTAGCCATCCCCGTCCAGAGTATTTAAAGCACGAGTACTACAGGCAATGTGTTAGAACTTCGGTAGCCTTTTCCTCAAATTTACTTTGTTTAAGTCCCCAGCTACAATAAATGCGGCCTCAGGTTATGTGGTTTCCAATTTGCACAAAGTCCAGTGTAGTTCCTTGAGTGCCGTTGTGGTATTGGCTTAAGGGGGAGAATACACGCCTGTGACTATAACCGAAGACAATTCTCTAATACGATCGGCATTTTATTGTGAGGTATTCTTGGTCTGGTGAACAAAAGGACTTGAGTTGCTGTACGTTAACACAATCACACCGTGATTGTTAGTATAATCATGTAACATAGACCTCTGCCTTCCTTCTTCCCGGAGAGTTCTTCATTCCTGTCTGCGCGATGTACTGAGAACCCAGCTGGCTGTATGGACAGGGACAGTATACCCGGAGAGAGCCATGATTCCTTGAAACGGATTATGTTACTGTCCCTGTTGTCTCTCTGGAAGGAGATCCTCGCCCTGAGCTCGTCTACTGTATTGTCCAGGGACTGAACATTCTCGAGTAATACACTGAACATTCTCGAGTAATACACTCGGAAGTGGTGGATGGTGTGCCTGCCTCGTGAGTCAGACTAGAAGTCCACTCCGAATACCTCTTCTCCGCCAGCGGGGACTTGGAGCAGCTTCTGGGATAAGTTCAATTGCTCTGGGGGGTACGAACAAAAAATCTAATTTCGGGAAAGTCTCCTTCCTGGTCAGAATGGTGGTGAGTTACAGCCGCTCTGATATCCAAAAGATATTTCCGGCTGTATTTAATAGCACAAAAATAAATCTGGGTTAATAATGCAAGAAATAACAACAACAAGATACTGCAGAGTTGCTTAGGAGCTGAAAGCAGAGCTGCCATGTCTGTCGGCGCCATCTTTCTCTCCCTCCCTGTTTCAGTTGGTTTTCTTCCATCTGGTTCTCAGTGAATATGACCCAGGAGGCTGCTGCTGTGTCGCTTTGTGACAAATTAGGTGGAAGAGCAAACCCCAGTCTCCCAAAATCTTGGTAGGTTAGTTATTACAGACTCAAAGGCCGGCCATGTCAGGGTAGGGCGTAACACACTGCAGCACTCTTCCGGCCCACATGTTATCTCCTCATTCATCTCCCTCCGTGTTTAGTTTTTTTTGTCTCCCTGTGCCTCTGTCTCCTTGTAGGTGATTGCAAGTCCAGGCAGTCTGGTGTGTTGACCTCACATTTTCCTGAGTGATAATCCATCTGTCAGACTAAAGCATTCATTTTCAAACACACTGGTGGGGACAGACCGATACTGCCTCCAAGACACCTGGCACACTTGCCATCATTTCTGTGACCATGATGTATGTTGCTTTGTCCAGCACTGTCTAAGATAGGTCTGCCTGTCCCCTAGCAGCTTCATGGAAACATTTAGTCCTGTTGTCCCTGTAGCTCTGAGTCTAATGGTTGTATTATGTTACTCTGGAGTCTAATGGTTGTATTATGTTACTTTAACCCTGTAGTCTAATGGTTGTATTATATTACTCTATCCCTGTAGTCTAATGGTTGTATTATGTTACCCTGTAGTCTAATGGTTGTATTATATTACTCTATCCCTGTAGTCTAATGGTTGTATTATGTTACTTTGGAGTCTAATGGTTGTATTATATTACTCTATCCCTGTAGTCTAATGGTTGTATTATGTTACCCTGGAGTCTAATGGTTGTATTATATTCCTCTATCCCTGTAGTATAATGGTTGTATTATGTTACCTTGTAGTCTAATGGTTGTATTATGTTACTCTGGAGTCTAATGGTTGTATTATGTTACTCTATCCCTGGAGTCTAATGGTTGTATTATATTACTCTATCCCTGTAGTCTAATGGTTGTATTAATATTACTCTATCCCTGTAGTCTAATGGTTGTATTATGTTACCCTGGAGTCTAATGGTTGTATTATATTACTCTATCCCTGTAGTCTAATGGTTGTATTATGTTACTCTATCCCTGTAGTCTAATGGTTGTATTATATTACCCTGTAGTCTAATGGTTGTATTATGTTACTCTGGAGTCTAATGGTTGTATTATATTACTCTATCCCTGTAGTCTAATGGATGTATTATGTTACTCTATCCCTGTAGTCTAATGGTTGTATTATGTTACTCTATCCCTGTAGTCTAATGGTTGTATTATATTACCCTGTAGTCTAATGGTTGTATTATGTTACTCTATCCCTGTAGTCTAATGGTTGTATTATGTTACTCTGGAGTCTAATGGTTGTATTATGTTATTCTGGAGTCTAATGGTTGTATTATGTTATTCTGGAGTCTAATGGTTGTATTATATTACCCTGGAGTCTAATGGTTGTATTATATTACCCTGTAGTCTAATGGTTGTATTATATTACCCTGTAGTCTAATGGTTGTATTATATTACCCTGTAGTCTAATGGTTGTATTATATTACCCTGTAGTCTAATGGTTGTATTATATTACCCTGTAGTCTAATGGTTGTATTATGTTACTCTATCCCTGTAGTCTAATGGTTGTATTATGTTACCCTGTAGTCTAATGGTTGTATTATATTACCCTGTAGTCTAATGGTTGTATTATGTTACTCTATCCCTGGAGTCTAATGGTTGTATTATATTACTCTTTCCCTGGAGTCTAATGGTTGCATTATGTTACCTTGTAGTCTAATGGTTGTATTATATTACCCTGTAGTCTAATGGTTGTATTATGTTACCCTATCCCTGTAGTCTAATGGTTGTATTATGTTACTCTATCCCTGTAGTCTAATGGTTGTATTATGTTACTCTGGATTCTAATGGTTGTATTATATTACCCTGTAGTCTAATTGTTGTATTATATTACCCTGTAGTCTAATGGCTGTATTATATTACCCTGTAGTCTAATGGTTGTATTATGTTACTCTATCCCTGTAGTCTAATGGTTGTATTATGTTACCCTGTAGTCTAATGGTTGTATTATGTTACCCTGTAGTCTAATGGTTGTATTATGTTACCCTGTAGTCTAATGGTTGTATTATGTTACCCTGTAGTCTAATGGTTGTATTATGTTACCCTGTAGTCTAATGGTTGTATTATGTTACCCTGTAGTCTAATGGTTGTATTATGTTACTCTGGATTCTAATGGTTGTATTATGTTACCCTGTAGTCTAATGGTTGTATTATATTACCCTGTAGTCTAATGGTTGTATTATATTACTCTATCCCTGTAGTCTAATGGTTGTATTATGTTACCCTGTAGTCTAATGGTTGTATTATGTTACTCTGGATTCTAATGGTTGTATTATGTTACCCTGTAGTCTAATGGTTGTATTATATTACCCTGTAGTCTAATGGTTGTATTATATTACCCTGTAGTCTAATGGTTGTATTATATTACTCTATCCCTGTAGTCTAATGGTTGTATTATATTACTCTGGAGTCTAATGGTTGTATTATATTACTCTATCCCTGGAGTCTAATGGTTGTATTATGTTACCCTATCCCTGGAGTCTAATGGTTGTATTATGTTACTCTATCCCTGTAGTCTAATGGTTGTATTATATTACCCTGTAGTCTAATGGTTGTATTATATTACTCTATCCCTGTAGTCTAATGGTTGTATTATGTTACCCTGTAGTCTAATGGTTGTATTATATTACTCTGGAGTCTAATGGTTGTATTATATTACTCTATCCCTGGAATCTAATGGTTGTATTATGTTACCCTATCCCTGGAGTCTAATGGTTGTATTATGTTACTCTATCCCTGTAGTCTAATGGTTGTATTATATTACCCTGTAGTCTAATGGTTGTATTATATTACTCTATCCCTGTAGTCTAATGGTTGTATTATGTTACTCTGGAGTCTAATGGTTGTGTTATGTTACTCTGGAGTCTAATGGTTGTATTATATTACCCTGTAGTCTAATGGTTGTATTATGTTACCCTATCCCTGGAGTCTAATGGTTGTATTATGTTACCCTATCCCTGGAGTCTAATGGTTGTATTATGTTACTCTATCCCTGTAGTCTAATGGTTGTATTATGTTACCCTGTAGTCTAATGGTTGTATTATGTTACCCTGTAGTCTAATGGTTGTATTATGTTACTCTGGAGTCTAATGGTTGTATTATGTTACCCTATCCCTGGAGTCTAATGGTTGTATTATGTTACCCTGTAGTCTAATGGTTGTATTATGTTACCCTGTAGTCTAATGGTTGTATTATGTTACCCTGTAGTCTAATGGTTGTATTATATTACCCTGTAGTCTAATGGTTGTATTATATTACTCTATCCCTGTAGTCTAATGGTTGTATTATGTTACCCTATCCCTGTAGTCTAATGGTTGTATTATGTTACTCTGGATTCTAATGGTTGTATTATATTACCCTGTAGTCTAATGGTTGTATTATATTACCCTGTAGTCTAATGGTTGTATTATATTACTCTATCCCTGTAGTCTAATGGTTGTATTATGTTACCCTGTAGTCTAATGGTTGTATTATATTACTCTATCCCTGTAGTCTAATGGTTGTATTATGTTACTCTGGAGTCTAATGGTTGTGTTATGTTACTTCGTAGTCCAATGGTTGTATTATGTTACCCTATCCCTGGAGTCTAATGGTTGTATTATGTTACCCTATCCCTGGAGTCTAATGGTTGTATTATGTTACTCTATCCCTGTAGTCTAATGGTTGTATTATATTACCCTGTAGTCTAATGGTTGTATTATATTACTCTATCCCTGTAGTCTAATGGTTGTATTATGTTACTCTGGAGTCTAATGGTTGTGTTATGTTACTCTGGAGTCTAATGGTTGTATTATATTACTTCGTAGTCCAATGGTTGTATTATGTTACCCTATCCCTGTAGTCTAATGGTTGTATTTTATTACCCTGTAGTCTAATGGTTGTATTATGTTACCCTATCCCTGTAGTCTAATGGTTGTATTATGTTACTCTATCCCTGTAGTCGAATGGTTGTATTATGTTACTAGTCTAATGGTTGTACTCTGGAGTCTAATGGTTGTATTATGTTACCTGTAGTCTAATGGTTGTATTATGTTACCCTGTAGTCTAATGGTTGTATTATATTACCCTGTAGTCTAATGGTTGTATTATATTACTCTGTAGTCTAATGGTTGTATTATGTTACTCTGGAGTCTAATGGTTGTATTATGTTACCTGTAGTCTAATGGTTGTATTATATTACCCTGTAGTCTAATGGTTGTATTATGTTACCCTGTAGTCTAATGGTTGTATTATATTACTCTGGAGTCTAATGGTTGTATTATGTTACTCTAATCCCTGTAGTCTAATGGTTGTATTATGTTACTCTATCCCTGTAGTCTAATGGTTGTATTATGTTACTCTGGAGTCTAATGGTTGTATTATATTACCCTGTAGTCTAATGGTTGTATTATATTACCCTGTAGTCTAATGGTTGTATTATATTACCCTGGAGTCTAATGGTTGTATTATATTACTCTGGAGTCTAATGGTTGTATTATGATACCTTGTAGTCTAATGGTTGTATTATATTACTCTATCCCTGGAGTCTAATGGTTGTATTATATTACTCTATCCCTGGAGTCTAATGGTTGTATTATATTACTCTATCCCTGGAGTCTAATGGTTGTATTATCTTACCCTGTAGTCTAATGGTTGTATTATGTTACTCTGGAGTCTAATGGTTGTATTATATTACCCTGTAGTCTAATGGTTGTATTATATTACCCTATCCCTGGAGTCTAATGGTTGTATTATGTTACCCTGTAGTCTAATGGTTGTATTATATTACCCTGTAGTCTAATGGTTCTATTATGTTACCTTGTAGTCTAATGGTTGTATTATATTACCCTGTAGTCTAATGGTTCTATTATGTTACCTTGTATTCTAATGGTTGTATTATATTACCCTGTAGTCTAATGGTTGTATTATGTTACCCTGTAGTCTAATGGTTGTATTATGTTACCCTATCCCTGTAGTCTAATGGTTGTATTATGTTACTCTATCCCTGTAGTCGAATGGTTGTATTATGTTACTCTATCCCTGTAGTCTAATGGTTGTATTATGTTACTCTGGAGTCTAATGGTTGTATTATATTACCCTGTAGTCTAATGGTTGTATTATATTACTCTATCCCTGGAGTCTAATGGTTGTATTATATTACTCTATCCCTGGAGTCTAATGGTTGCATTATGTTACCTTGTAGTCTAATGGTTGTATTATATTACCCTGTAGTCTAATGGTTGTATTATGTTACCCTATCCCTGTAGTCTAATGGTTGTATTATGTTACTCTGGAGTCTAATGGTTGTATTATATTACCCTGTAGTCTAATGGTTGTATTATATTACCCTGTAGTCTAATGGTTGTATTATATTACTCTATCCCTGTAGTCTAATGGTTGTATTATGTTACCCTGTAGTCTAATGGTTGTATTATATTACCCTGTAGTCTAATGGTTCTATTATGTTACCTTGTAGTCTAATGGTTGTATTATATTACTCTATCCCTGTAGTCTAATGGTTGTATTATATTACCCTGTAGTCTAATGGTTGTATTATATTACTCTATCCCTGTAGTCTAATGGTTGTATTATGTTACTCTGGAGTCTAATGGTTGTGTTATGTTACTCTGGAGTCTAATGGTTGTATTATGTTACTCTGGAGTCTAATGGTTGTATTATATTACTTCGTAGTCCAATGGTTGTATTATGTTACCCTATCCCTGTAGTCTAATGGTTGTATTTTATTACCCTGTAGTCTAATGGTTGTATTATGTTACCCTATCCCTGTAGTCTAATGGTTGTATTATGTTACTCTATCCCTGTAGTCTAATGGTTGTATTATGTTACTCTGGAGTCTAATGGTTGTGTTATGTTACTTCGTAGTCCAATGGTTGTATTATGTTACCCTATCCCTGTAGTCTAATGGTTGTATTTTATTACCCTGTAGTCTAATGGTTGTATTATGTTACTCTATCCCTGTAGTCGAATGGTTGTATTATGTTACTCTATCCCTGTAGTCTAATGGTTGTATTATGTTACCTTGTAGTCTAATCGTTGTATTATGTTACTCTATCCCTGTAGTCTAATGGTTGTATTATATTACCCTGTACTCTAATGGTTGTATTATATTACTTTAACCCTGTAGTCTAATGGTTGTATTATATTACTCTATCCCTGTAGTCTAATGGTTGTATTATATTACCCTGTAGTCTAATGGTTGTATTATATTACTTTAACCCTGTAGTCTAATGGTTGTATTATATTACTCTATCCCTGTAGTCTAATGGTTGTATTATATTACCCTTTAGTCTAATGGTTGTATTATGTTACTCTGGAGTCTAATGGTTGTATTATGTTACTCTATCCCTGTAGCTTCTTGAGCCTGTCTGTCACCAGCTGTTTGAGATGTACCGGAGCTCTGAGGACCGCCTGAGACGCTTCACACTGCAGTTCCTTCCAGAGCTGGTCTGGGTGTACCTCCGCATCACTGCCAGCAGGGACCGCCAGAGCAACGGCTGCATAGAGGCCTTGCTGCTGGGCATATACAACCTGGTAACTACTACTACCTACCTAAACCTACAGAACTAACCTAGTTATAACCCTACCCCTCATGCTAGGCATATGTACAGATGCTGGGGTTCGGAGATGAAAGATGCATTTTTCTATGAAAGATGCTGGATGTTAGGGGTGGGATAGGGCTTTAGTCTCTATGGAAGAGGCTGGATGTTAGGGGTGGGATAGGGCTTTAGTCTCTATGGAAGAGGCTGGATGTTAGGGGTGGGATAGGGCTTTAGTCTCTATGGAAGAGGTTGGATGCTAGGGGTGGGATAGGGCTTTAGTCTCTATGGAAGAGGCTGGATGTTAGTGGTGGGATAGGGCTTTTGTCTCTGGAAGAGGCTGGATTTTAGGGATAGGGAATTTAGCCTCTGGGGGAGGCAGTATTTTGGGGTGGGATAGAGCTTTAGTCTCTGGGGGAGGAAGTATGTTTGGGGTGGAACAGGGATTTAATCTCTATGGAAGAGGCTGGATGTTAGGGGTGGGATAGGGCTTTAGTCTCTATGGAATAGGCTGGATGTTAGGGGTGGGATAGGGCTTTAGTCTCTATGGAAGAGGCTGGATTTTAGGGGTGGGATAGGGCTTTAGTCTCTGGAATAGGCTGGATGTTAGGCGTGGGATAGGGCTTTAGTCTCAATGGAAGAGGCTGGATGTTAGGGGTGGGATAGGGCTTTAGTCTCTATGGAATAGGCTGGATGTTAGGGTGGGATAGGGCTTTAGTCTCTATGGAAGAGGCTGGATGTTAAGGGTGGGATAGGGCTTTAGTCTCTGGGGGAGGAAGTATGTTAGGGGTGGAATAGGGCTTTAATCTCTATGGAAGAGGCTGGATGTTAGGGGTGGGATAGGGCTTTAGTCTCTATGGAATAGGCTGGATGTTAGGGTGGGATAGGGCTTTAGTCTCTATGGAAGAGGCTGGATGTTAGGGGTGGGATAGGGCTTTAGTCTCTATGGAATAGGCTGGATGTTAGGGGTGGGATAGGGCTTTAGTCTCTGTGGAAGAGGCTGGATGTTAGGGGTGGGATAGGGCTTTAGTCTCTATGGAATAGGCTGGATGGTAGGGGTGGGTTAGGGCTTTAGTCTCTATGGAATCAGCTGGATGTTACAGGTGGGCTGGGCTTTAGTCTCTGGGGGAGGAAGTATGTTAGGGGTGGGATAGGGCTTTAGTCTCTATGGAAGAGGCTGGATGTTAGGGTGGGATAGGGCTGTAGTCTATGGAAGAGGATGGATGTTAGCGGTGGGATAGGGCTTTAGTCTCGGAATAGGCTGGATGTTAGGGGTGGGATAGGGCTTTAGTCTCTATGGAAGAGGCTGGATAGGGCTATAGTCTCTATGGAATAGGCTGGATGTTAGGGTGGGATAGGGGTTTAGTCTCTATGGAATAGGCTGGATGTTAGGGTGGGATAGGGCTTTAGTCTCTATGGAAGAGGCTGGATGTTTGGGGTGGGATGGGGCTTTAGTCTCTATGGAATCGGCTGGATGTTAGGGTGGGATAGGGCTTTAGGCTCTATGGAATAGGCTGGATGTTAGGGTGGGATAGGGCTTTAGTCTCTGGAATAGGCTGGATGTTAGCGGTGGGATAGGGCTTTAGTCTCTATGGAATAGGCAGGATGTTAGGGGGATAGGGCTTTAGTCTCTATGGAAGAGGCTGGATGTTAGGGGTGGGATAGGGCTTTAGGCTCTATGGAATAGGCTGGATGTTAGGGGTGGGATAGGGCTTTAGTCTCTATGGAATAGGCTGGATGTTAGGGGTGGGATATTGCTTTAGTCTCTGGGGGAGGAAGTATGTTAGGGGTGGAACAGGGATTTAATCTCTATGGAAGAGGCTGGATGTTAGGGGTGGGATAGGGCTTTAGTCTCTATGGAAGAGGCTGGATGTTAGGGTGGGATAGGGCTTTAGTCTCTATGGAAGAGGCTGGATGTTAGGGGTGGGATAGGGCTTTAGTCTCTATGGAAGAGGCTGGATGTTAGGGGTGGGATAGGGCTTTAGTCTCTATGGAATAGGCTGGATGTTAGGGGTGGGATAGGGCTTTAGTCTCTATGGAAGAGGCTGGATGTTAGTGGGTGGATGGGCTTTTTAGTCTCTCTGGGGGAGGGAATAGTGGGGGGAGGAAGTGTTTGAACAGGGATTTAGGGAGGCTGGATTTAGGGGTGGGAGGGCTTTAGTCTCTATGGAAGAGGCTGGATGTTAGGGGTGGGATAGGGCTTTAGTCTCTGGAAGAGGCTGGATGTTAGGGGTGGATAGGGCTTTAGTCTCTATGGAAGAGGCTGGATGTTAGGGGTGAGTTAGGGCTTTAGTCTCTATGATAGGGCTTTAGTCTCTATGGAATAGGCTGGATGTTAGGGGTGGGATAGGGCTTTAGTCTCTATGGAAGAGGCTGGATGTTAGTCTCTGGGGGAGGAAGTATTTAGGGTGGATAGGGCTTTAGTCTCTATGGAAGAGGCTGGATGTTAGGGGTGGGATAGGGCTTTAGTCTCTATGGAATAGGCTGGATGTTAGGGGTGGGATAGGGCTTTAGTCTCTATGGAAGAGGCTGGATGTTAGGGGTGGGATAGGGCTTTAGTCTCTATGGAATAGGCTGGATGTTAGTAGGGGTGGAATAGTTATAGGGCTTTAGTCTCTATGGAATCAGCTGGATGTTAGGTGGGATGGGCTTTAGTCTCTGGGGGAGGAAGTATGTTAGGGGTGGGATAGGGCTTTAGTCTCTATGGAAGAGGCTGGATGTTAGGGGTGGGATAGGGCTTTAGTCTCTATGGAAGAGGCTGGATGTTAGGGGTGGGATAGGGCTTGGAAGAGGCTAGTCTTTAGTCTCTATGGAATAGGCTGGATGTTAGGGGTGGGATAGGGCTTTAGTCTCTATGGAAGAGGCTGTTAGGGTGGGATAGGGCTTTAGTCTCTATGGAATAGGCTGGATGTTAGGGTGGGATAGGGGTTTAGTCTCTATGGAAGAGGCTGGATGTTAGGGGTGGGATAGGGCTTTAGTCTCTATGGAAGAGGCTGGATGTTAGGGGTGGGATAGGGCTTTAGTCTCTATGGAATCGGCTGGATGTTAGGGTGGGATAGGGCTTTAGTCTCTATGGAATAGGCTGGATGTTAGGGTGGGATAGGGCTTTAGTCTCTATGGAAGAGGCTGGATGTTAGGGGTGGGATAGGGCTTTAGTCTTTGGAAGAGGCTGGATGTTAGTCTTTAGTCTCTATGGAAGAGGCTGGATGTTAGGGTGGATAGGGCTTTAGTCTCTATGGAATAGGCTGGATGTTAGGGGTGGGATAGGGCTTTAGTCTCTATGGAATAGGCTGGATGTTAGGGGTGGGATAGGGCTTTAGTCTCTATGGAATAGGCTGGATGTTAGGGGTGGGATAGGGCTTTAGTCTCTATGGAAGAGGCTGGATGTTAGGGGTGGGATAGGGCTTTAGTCTCTATGGAAGAGGCTGGATGTTAGGGTGGGATAGGGCTTTAGTCTCTATGGAAGAGGCTGGATGTTAGGGGTGGGATGGGCTTTAGTCTCTATGGAATAGGCTGGATGTTAGGGGTGGGATAGGGCTTTAGTCTCTATGGAATAGGCTGGATGTTAGGGGTGGGATAGGGCTTTAGTCTCTATGGAAGAGGCTGGATGTTAGGGGTGGGATAGGGCTTTAGTCTCTATGGAAGAGGCTGGATGTTAGGGGGTGGGATAGGGCTTTAGTCTCTATGGAAGAGGCTGGATGTTAGGGGTGGGATAGGGCTTTAGTCTCTATGGAAGAGGCTGGATGTTAGGGTGGGATAGGGCTTTAGTCTCTGGTCTCTATGGAAGAGGCTGGATGTTAGGGGTGGGATAGGGCTTTAGTCTCTATGGAAGAGGCTGGATGTTAGGGGTGGGATAGGGCTTTAGTCTCTATGGAATCAGCTGGATGTTAGGGTGGGGATAGGGCTTTAGTCTCTATGGAAGAGGCTGGATGTTAGGGTGGGATAGGGCTTTAGTCTCTATGGAAGAGGCTGGATGTTAGGGGTGGGATAGGGCTTTAGTCTCTATGGAAGAGGCTGGATGTTAGGGTGGGATAGGGCTTTAGTCTCTATGGAAGAGGCTGGATGTTAGGGGTGGGATAGGGCTTTAGTCTCTATGGAATAGGCTGGATGTTAGGGGTGGGATAGGGCTTTAGTCTCTATGGAAGAGGCTGGATGTTAGGGTGGATAGGGCTTTAATCTCTATGGATGGATGGGGGTGGGATAGGGCTTTAGTCTCTATGGAATAGGCTGGATGTTAGGGGTGGGATGGGCTTTATAGGGCTTTAGTCTCTATGGAAGAGGCTGGATGTTAGGGGTGGGATAGGGCTTTAGTCTCTATGGAATAGGCTGGATGTTAGGGGTGGGATAGGGCTTTAGTCTCTATGGAAGAGGCTGGATGTTAGGGGGGATGGTCTCTATGGGGATATGTTAGGCTTTAGTCTCTATGGAATAGGCTGGATGTTAGGGGGTGGGATGGGCTTTAGTCTCTATGGAAGAGGCTGGATGTTAGGGTGGGATAGGGCTTTAGTCTCTATGGAAGAGGCTGGATGTTAGGGTGGGATAGGGCTTTAGTCTCTATGGAATAGGCTGGATGTTAGGGTGGGATAGGGCTTTAGTCTCTATGGAAGAGGCTGGATAGGGCTTAGTCTCTATGGAATAGGCTGGATGTTATGGGATAGGGGTTTAGTCTCTATGGAATAGGCTGGATGTTAGGGTGGGATAGGGCTTTAGTCTCTATGGAATAGGCTGGATGTTAGGGGGGGATAGGGCTTTAGTCTCTATGGAATAGGCTGGATGTTAGGGTGGGATAGGGCTTTAGTCTCTGGAAGAGGCTGGAAGAGGCTGGATAGGGCTTTAGTCTCTATGGAATAGGCTGGATGTTAGGGTTTTTAGTCTCTATGGAATAGGCTGGATGTTAGGGGTGGGATAGGGCTTTAGTCTCTATGGAAGAGGCTGGATGTTAGGGTGGGATAGGGCTTTAGTCTCTATGGAAGAGGCTGGATGTTAGGGGTGGGATAGGGCTTTAGTCTCTATGGAAGAGGCTGGATGTTAGGAATAGGCTGGGTTATAGGGCTTTAGTCTCTATGGAAGAGGCTGGATGTTAGGGTGGGATAGGGCTTTAGTCTCTATGGAAGAGGCTGGATGTTAGGGGTGGGATAGGGCTTTAGTCTCTGGATGGAAGAGGCTGGATGTTAGGGGCAGTATGGGGTGGGATAGGGCTTTAGTCTCTGGGGAGGAAGTATGTTTGGGGTGGGATAGGGATTTAATCTCTATGGAAGAGGCTGGATGTTAGGGTGGGATAGGGCTTTAGTCTCTATGGAAGAGGCTGGATGTTAGCTGGATAGGGCTTTAGTCTCTGGAATAGGCTGGATGTTAGGGGTGGGATAGGGCTTTAGTCTCTGGAAGGGCTGGATAGGGCTTTAGTCTCTATGGAATAGGCTGGATGTTAGGGTGGGATAGGGCTTTAGTCTCTATGGAAGAGGCTGGATGTTAGGGGTGGGATAGGGCTTTAGTCTCTATGGAATCAGGCTGGATGTTAGGGGTGGGATAGGGCTTTAGTCTCTATGGAATCGGCTGGATGTTAGGGTGGGATAGGGCTTTAGTCTCTGGAAGAGGCTGGATGTTAGGGGTGGGATAGGGCTTTAGTCTCTATGGAATAGGCTGGATGTTAGGGTGGAAGAGGCTGGAGGGCTTTAGTCTCTATGGAAGAGGCTGGATGTTAGGGGTGGGATAGGGCTTTAGTCTCTATGGAAGAGGCTGGATGTTAGGGTGGGATAGGGCTTTAGTCTCTATGGAATAGGCTGGATGTTAGGGGTGGGATAGGGCTTTAGTCTCTATGGAAGAGGCTGGATGTTAGCGGTGGGATAGGGCTTTAGTCTCTATGGAAGAGGTTGGATGTTAGGGGTGGGATAGGGCTTTAGTCTCTATGGAAGAGGCTGGATGTTAGTGGTGGGATAGGGCTTTTGTCTCTGGAAGAGGCTGGATGTTAGGGGTGGGATAGGGCTTTAGTCTCTGGGGAGGCTGGAGTATTTTAGGGGTGGGATAGGGCTTTAGTCTCTGGGGAAAGGTCTATGTTTGGGGTGGAACAGGGCTTTAATCTCTATGGAAGAGGCTGAATGTTAGGGGTGGGATAGGGCTGTAGTCTCTATGGAAGAGGATGGATGTTAGCGGTGGGATAGGGCTTTAGTCTACGGAATAGGCTGGATGTTAGGGGTGGGATAGGGCTTTAGTCTCTATGGAAGAGGCTGGATAGGGCTATAGTCTCTATGGAATAGGCTGGATGTTAGGGTGGGATAGGGGTTTAGTCTCTATGGAATAGGCTGGATGTTAGGGTGGGATAGGGCTTTAGTCTCTATGGAAGAGGCTGGATGTTTGGGGTGGGATGGGGCTTTAGTCTCTATGGAATCGGCTGGATGTTAGGGTGGGATAGGGCTTTAGTCTCTGGAAGAGGCTGGATGTTAGGGTGGGATAGGGCTTTGGTCTCTATGGAATAGGCTGGATGTTAGGGTGGGATAGGGCTTTAGTCTCTATGGAAGAGGCTGGATAGGGCTTTAGTCTCTGGAATAGGCTGAATGTTAGGGTGGGATAGGGCTTTAGTCTCTATGGAATAGGCTGGATGTTAGGGTGGGATAGGGCTTTAGTCTCTATGGAATAGGCTGGATGTTAGGGTGGGATAGGGCTTTAGTCTCTATGGAAGAGTCTGGATGTTAGGGTGGGATAGGGCTTTAGTCTCTATGGAAGAGTCTGGATGTTAGGGTGGGATAGGGCTTTAGTCTCTATGGAAGAGGCTGGATGTTAGGGTGGGATAGGGCTTTAGTCTCTATGGAAGAGGCTGGATGTTAGTGGTGGGATAGGGCTTTTGTCTCTGGAAGAGGCTGGATTTTAGGGATAGGGAATTTAGCCTCTGGGGGAGGCAGTATTTTGGGGTGGGATAGAGCTTTAGTCTCTGGGGGAGGAAGTATGTTTGGGGTGGAACAGGGATTTAATCTCTATGGAAGAGGCTGGATGTTAGGGGTGGGATAGGGCTGTAGTCTCTATGGAAGAGGATGGATGTTAGCGGTGGGATAGGGCTTTAGTCTACGGAATAGGCTGGATGTTAGGGGTGGGATAGGGCTTTAGTCTCTATGGAAGAGGCTGGATAGGGCTATAGTCTCTATGGAATAGGCTGGATGTTAGGGTGGGATAGGGGTTTAGTCTCTATGGAATAGGCTGGATGTTAGGGTGGGATAGGGCTTTAGTCTCTATGGAAGAGGCTGGATGTTTGGGGTGGGATGGGGCTTTAGTCTCTATGGAATCGGCTGGATGTTAGGGTGGGATAGGGCTTTAGTCTCTGGAAGAGGCTGGATGTTAGGGTGGGATAGGGCTTTGGTCTCTATGGAATAGGCTGGATGTTAGGGTGGGATAGGGCTTTAGTCTCTATGGAAGAGGCTGGATAGGGCTTTAGTCTCTGGAATAGGCTGAATGTTAGGGTGGGATAGGGCTTTAGTCTCTATGGAATAGGCTGGATGTTAGGGTGGGATAGGGCTTTAGTCTCTATGGAATAGGCTGGATGTTAGGCGTGGGATAGGGCTTTAGTCTCTATGGAAGAGTCTGGATGTTAGCGGTGGGATAGGGCTTTAGTCTCTATGGAAGAGTCTGGATGTTAGCGGTGGGATAGGGCTTTAGTCTCTATGGAATCAGCTGGATGTTACGGGTGGGCTGGGCTTTAGTCTCTTGGGGAGGAAGTATGTTAGGGGTGGGATAGGGCTTTAGTCTCTATGGAAGATGCTGGATGTTAGGGGTGGGATAGGTATTTAGTCTCTATGGAAGAGGCTGGATGTTAGGGGTGGGATAGGGCTTTAGTCTCTATGGAAGAGGCTGGATGTTAGGGGTGGGATAGGGCTTTAGTCTCTATGGAAGAGGCTTGGACAGCTGGTGCTGAAGGTCAGATGAAGGTCTGCTGTCGTTACTGGAAGAGGCTACTAAAGCTTTGTCAGGACCTGTGGAAAGGTCAGATCCCTGGGTCTATCTAGTAACTGCTGCAGATATCGTTGTAGAGGGCTCCGTCTTTTTGTGTGTGATGCATAATTTACGATCCTCTGTCTTCTCTCATCTACCATGGCTGTAGACTACTCTCATCAGTTACACAGCACGGCTGTCTTCGGACAGACATTGGATATACAGAGAGAACTTGGCTCTGGGCAGGCAGTCAGGCAGTGAAGGGCATGGTTAGCAATTAGCATAGCATTCAAGGACATGGTTAGCATGGTAGCAGGGTTAGCATTATCACAGCTGTGAAGGGTATGGTTAGCACGATAAGCAATTTTCATAAGCAATTTTCATAAGCAATTTTCATAAGCAATTTTCATGATAAGCAAATAGCATGGTTAGCAATAGCATGGTTAGCACATTAGTGAATGCCCTGGTTGGCATTCACAGTGCTGATCTCATGAAGGATTAGTGTTGGGGTACAGACAGACCCAGTGAGTAACTCTCCCAGAGGATGGACAGAGGATAGGAGAAACTAAGGGCATGCAGTCCATTACGACACAGAGCAGAGGTCACTAAGCTTACTCTCAAAGCACACCCAAACACTGCCCACCAGACTGTTAAAATCAACCTACCCAGCCAAATAAGCTTTTTTTCGTTGACCTCTGCATTGAAGAGCTTGTTTCGTTGACCTCTGCATTGAAGAGCTTGTTTCGACCTCTGCATTGAAGAGCTTGTTTCGTTGACCTCTGCAGGGTAGCCTAGTGGTAAGAGTGTTGGTCTAGGAACCGGAAGGTAGCAAGTTCAAATCCCCGAGCTGACAAGGTACAAATCTGTCGTTCTGCCCCTGAACAGGCAGTTAACCCACTGTTCCTAGGCCGTCATTGAAAATAAGAATTTGTTCTTAACTGACTTGCCTCGTTAAATAAAGGTCTGGCCGTCCAGAATCACAACACACGGCCTTTGGCCCCGTTGAAGCGTGCTCATCGTTTTCCTGACGTTCTCAGCTAACCCGTTTATTCACACGCGCACGCACACACACACGCACTATCAACCAGACTGTTCAAACTAACCAACCCGGCCAAAAAGCTCTCCAACATTACTTTCTCGCTCTGTTTTTTCAGGAGATTGTGGACAAAGATGGGAACAGCAAGCTCCTGTCGTTCACCATCCCCTCCCTGTCCAAGCCCTCTGTGTATCACGAGGTAAGACTGGTAGCCTAGCGTTTAGTGTTGGGCCAGTAACCGAAAGGTCGCTGGTTCGAATGCCCGAGCCGACAAGGTGAAAATTCTGTCTGTGCCTTTGAGAAATGTGCTGATATGCTCCAGGGGCACTGTACTACTAAGCCTGACTCTGGAAAACAACACATTTCACTGCACCTATGAAAATTAAACGGCTTTTCTATGTGTGTTTTGTTGCCCTCTGTCCATCCTCTGTGGGCACATCCCACAGGGTACCGTATTCCAGTACACTATATAGGGAATATTGGGTCATTTGAGACATTAATCGCCTTCACCCATCTCTCCTGGCTGTAAGACAGGCTTATTATCTGACCGTCTGGAGGGTGAAGAATGGAGGCTCTGTGATGTTATTCTCACTCTAGGGGTAACGGTGGTTCACCTCTAGGGGTAACGGTGGTTTATCTAGCTCTCATTGTTCACCTCTAGGGGTAACGGTGGTTTATGTAGCTCTCATTGTTCACCTCTAGGGGTAATGGTGGTTTATGTAGCTCTCATTGTTCACCTCTAGGGGTAATGGTGGTTTATCTAGCTCTCATTGTTCACCTCTAGGGGTAACGGTGGTTTATCTTTCTGCTCTGCTCTGCGGTCGGTCAACCCTTTAGAGAATCAATGAACTGTGCTCATTTTCCTAGCCACCGTACTTCTACACCTGCATTGCTTGCTGTTTGGGGTTTTAGGCTGGGTTTCTGTACAGCACTTTGAGATACCAGCTGATGTAAGAAGGGCTTTATAAATACATTTGATTTGATTAGCCAGGAGGTGTTTACAGGAACACACCAATCTGTTAGCTACTATTGAATGGAGAGAGCGATGCTTTCTACCAGGCCAAATGGAAGTGTTTATGGTCTGGTGTATTACATTAACCACTCAGTCTAATGGCACCCTATTCCCTCTGTAGAGCACTACCCTGTTCCCTCTGTAGAGCACTACCCTGTTCCCTCTGTAGAGCACTACCCTGTTCCCTCTGTAGAGCACTACCCTGTTCCCCCTGTAGAGCACTACCCTGTTCCCCCTGTAGAGCACTACCCTGTTCACTCTGTAGAGCACTACCCTGTTCACTCTGTAGAGCACTACCCTGTTCACTCTGTAGAGCACTACCCTGTTCCTCTGTAGAGCACTACCCTGTTCCCTCTGTAGAGCACTACCCTGTTCACTCTGTAGAGCACTACCCTGTTCAGAGCACTACCCTGTTCCCCCTGTAGAGCACTACCCTGTTCCCTCTGTAGAGCACTACCCTGTTCCCTCTGTAGAGCACTACCCTGTTCCCTGTTCCTCTGTAGAGCACTACCCTGTTCACTCTGTAGAGCACTACCCTGTTCACTCTGTAGAGCACTACCCTGTTCACTCTGTAGAGCACTACCCTGTTCCCTCTGTAGAGCACTACCCTGTTCACTCTGTAGAGCACTACCCTGTTCCCTCTGTAGAGCACTACCCTGTTCCCTCTGTAGAGCACTACCCTGTTCCCTCTGTTCCCTGTTCCTCTGTAGAGCACTACTGTTCCCTGTGTCACTACCCTGTTCCCTCTGAGCACTGCCCTGTTCCCTGTTCCCTCTGTAGAGCACTACCCTGTTCCCCCTGTTCCCTCTGTAGAGCACTACCCTGTTCCCTCTGTAGAGCACTACCCTGTTCCCCCTGTAGAGCACTACCCTGTTCCCTCTGTAGAGCACTGTGGACCCTGGTCAACAGTAGGGCGTTGTGGGCCCTGGTCAACAGTAGGGCGTTGTGGCAGTGCACAATTTGCCCAGCGTCATCCGGGTAAGATAAGGGTTTGGCAAGCTTTAACGAATCCGTGTGCGCTGACACGGTCACCAGCTGTACGGTGTTTCCTCGACACATGGTGCGGCTTGGCAGGGTCGTATTTCGAAGGATGCATGGCTCTCGACCTTCGCCTCTCCTGAGTCCGTACGGGAGTTGCAGCGATGGGACAAGACTGTAACTACCAATTGGATATCATGAAATTGGAGGTAAAAAGTAACAAAAAAGAAATGAAACCCTTTTTACTCAGGCTCCCTTTCCAGCATTGGGGAACATTACAGTTCCTCTGCTGGCACCCGCTACGTCTGTTTCTATGGCACAAACTGTTCATACCACTCTGGTTGGTGGAGAAAACATTTAGCAGGTTTAAAGCTTATTTTCTTGCAATTATACACATTGTACCATGTCTAATGTGTTTTCGTGTGATATTTGATTGATAACTCTGATAACTCTAACTCTATGGGCTAAACGTTAGCTGACATGGGCTAGTTAATTAGGACATTTCCGGCTAGTTATAAATATCTCTCTAAGGTCTGCAGTGACTGACATGACAAGAGGAACTGATGATGTACTACCCAATTTAGAAATGTCACTTTGTGAATTCTGCTATTCCAACTTTAGAGTCTAAAGCCGGACTGAGTTCCTTAATAAAAGCCTGCTCTCCCTGCCGACCCCTAAGCGCCCTCCCCATTCAACAGTAGGCAGCGCTCTACGTGACATCAGTATTACCCCACAGCATGCTGGACTAGCATATCCTCCATACACTACTAGTCTCATCCAGAATGAATTCCCTCTCTGCTTTCTCCCCCTGATACCAGAAACCAGTTCACTGAAAGGAGGTCTCTGCTCACTGCCACAATGACTGAGTGTCTCTGGCTCTGCATCACCTCAGAGGAGAGCTCTATTCTACAGTACAGTGTGCCAGTTCAGCCCAGGCCAATGTTCCTATTTAAAGGCTGCCTATCCTTACTGCAGTGCTGTGGCGTGTAGTCTCATATGGGGCCTATTTCTACGTGCGTTGAGGCATTCTCTCCTAGTACACAAGCAGACTGACAGAAACACGGAACTCTGACATAACCCAGGAAATATGAACAAAGGAAACGATACATTGTACAAGTACAATAAACATGGCACCCACTCAGCGGGTAAGAAATGATGAATGAAAATGTCTTGTTTCAAACATGAAGCGCTAGCTAAACTCAGCAAAAAAAGAAACATCCTCTCACTGTCAACTGTGTTTATTTTCAGCAAACTTAACATGTGTAAATATTTGTAGGAACATAACAAGATTCAACAACTGAGACATAAACTGAACAAGTTCCACAGACATGTGACTAACAGAAATTGAATGTGTCCCTGAACAAAGGGGGTGTTAAAAGGAACAGTCAGTATCTGGTGTGGCCACCAGCTGCATTAAGTACTGCAGTGCATCTCCTCATGGACTGCACTAGATTTGCCAGTTCTTGCTGTGAGATGTTACCCCACTCTTCCACCAAGGCGCCTGTAAGTTCCCGGACATTTCTGGGGGGAATGGCCCTAGCCCTCACCCTCCGATCCAACAGGTCCCAGACGTGCTCAATGGGATTGGGATCCGGGCTCTTCGCTGGCTATGGCAGAACACTGACATTTCTGTCTTGTAGGAAATCATGCACAGAATGAGCAGTATGGCTGGTGGCATTGTCATGCTGGAGGGTCATGTCATGATGAGCCTGCAGGAAGGGTACCACATGAGGGAGGAGGATATCTTCCCTGTAATACACAGCGTTGAGATTGCCTGCAATGATGTCAAGCTCAGTCCGATGATGCTGTGACACTCCGCCTCAGACCATGACGGACCCTCCACCTCCAAATCGATCCCGCTCCAGAGTACAGGCCACAGTGTAATGTTCATTCCTTTGACGATAAACGCGAATCCGACCATCACCCCTGATGAGACAAACCGCGACTCATCAGTGAAGAGCACTTTTTGCCAGTCCTGTCTGGTCCAGTGACAGTGAGTTTGTGCCCATGGGCAACGTTGTTGTCAGTGATGTCTGGTGAGGACCTGCCTTACAACAGGCCTACATGCCCTCATTCCAGCCTCTCTCAGCCTATTGCGGACAGTCTGAGCACTGATTGAGGGATTGTGCATTCCTGGTGTAACTCAGGCAGTTGTTGTTGCCATCCTGTACCTGTCACACAGGTGTGATGTTCGGATGTCCCGATCCTGTGCAGGTGTTACACGTGGTCTGCCACTGCGAGGACGATCAGCTGTCCGTCCTGTCTCCCTGTAGTGCTGTCTTACAGTCTCACAGTACGGACATTGTAATTTATTGCTCTGGCCACATCTGCAGTCCTAATGCCTCCTTGCAGCATGCCTAAGGCACGTTCACGCAGATGAGCAGGGACCCTGGGCATCTTTCTTTTGGTGTTTTTTTTGCTGAGTTTATTATTGCAGGATTAGATGGAATATAGATTTACTACATATGCATTTAAATGTGTGAAAGCAACAGCGAACATTTCAACATGAGAACAAAGCTTTTCACTGGCGGGAGTTTGCAGAGTGCAAGAGAAATCAAATCAAATTGTATTTGTCACATGAACTGAATACAACAGGAGACCTTAAAGTGAAATGCTTACAAGGCCTTAACCACCAATGCAGTTTTAAGAAAATAAGAGATAAGAAATACTTAAAGAGCAGCAGTAAATAACAACAGCGGGGCTATATACAGGGTGTACCAGTACAGAGTCAATGTGGAGGCTATATACAGGGTGTACTGGTACAGAGTCAATGTGGAGGCTGTATACAGGGGGTACCGGTACAGAGTCAATGTGGAGGCTATATACAGGGTGTACCAGTACAGAGTCAATGTGCGGGGGCACCGGTCTCAAGGTAATTGAGGTATTATGTACATGTGGGTAGAGTTATTAAAGTGACTATGCATAGATGATAAGAGTAGCAGCAGCATAGAAGAGGGGTTGGGGGGGGCAATGCAATTAGATTGGCTGAGTCTTATGGCCTCTTGGACACAGACTTGGTGCTCCGGTACCACTCACGGTGCGGTAGCAGAGAGAACAGTCTATGGCTAGCGTGGCTGGAGTCTTTGACAATTTTTAGGCCTTTCTCTGACACCGCCTCATATAGAGGTCCTGGATGGCAGGAAACTTGACCCCGGTGTTGTACTGGTCCGTATGCACTACCCTCTGTAGTACCTTGCGGTTGGAGGCTGAGCTGTTGCCATAACAGGCAGTGATGCAACCCGTCAGGATGTTCTCGATGGTGCAGCTGTAGAACCTTTTTAGGATCTGAGGACCCAGGCCAAATCTTTTCAGTCTCCTAAGGGGGAATGGGTTTTGTCGTGCCCTCTTCACAACTGTCTTGGTGTGCTTGGACCATGTTAGTTTGTTGGTGATGTGGACACCAAGGAACTTGAAGCTCTCAACCTGCTCCACTACAGCCCCGTTGAAGAGAATGGGGGTGTGCTCCGTCCTCCTTTTCCTGTAGTCCACAATCATCTCCTTTGTCTTGATCACGTTGAGGGAGAGGTTGTTATCCTGGCACCACACGGCCAGATCTGTGACCACTTCCCTATAGGTTGTTTCTTCGTTGTTGGTGATCAGGCCTACCAGTGTTGTGTCATCAGCAAACTTAATGATTGTGTAGGAGTCTTGCCTGGCCATGCAGTCATAAGTGAACAGGGAGTACAGGTGTGGACTGAGCACACACCCCAGAGGGGCCCCGGTGTTGAGGCTCAGTGTCGCGGATGTGTTACCTACCCTTACCACCTGGGTGTGGCCCGTCAGGAAGTCCAGGATCCATTTGCAGAGGGAGGTGTTTAGTCCCAGGATCCTTAGCTTAGTGATGAGGTTTGTGGGCACTATGGTGTTGAACGCTGAGCTGTTGTCAATGAATAACATTCTCACATAGGTATTCCTTTTGTCCAGGTGGGAAAGAGCAATGTAGAGTGCAGAAGAGATTGCATCTGTGGATCTGTTTGGACGGTATGCAAGTAGGAGTGGGTCTAGGGTTTCTGGGATAATGGTGTTGATGTGAGCCATGACCAGCCTTTCAAAGCATTTCATGGCTACAGACGTGACTGCTACGGGTCGATTGTCATTTAGGCAGGTTACCTTAGTGTATTTGGTCACATGGACTATGGTGGTCTGCTTGAAAATGTTGGTATTACAGACTCGGACAGGGAGAGGTTGAAAATGTCAGTGAAGACACTTTCCAGTTGGTCAGCGCATGCTCGGAGTACATGTCCTGGTAATCTGTCTGTCCCAGCAGCCTTGTGAATGCTGACCTGTTTAAAGGTCTTACTCACATCGGCTATGGAGAGCGTGATCACACAGTCGTCCGGAACAGCTGATGCTCTCATGAATGTTTCAGTGTTATTTGCCTCGACGCGAGCATAGAAGTTATTTTGCTCGTCTGGTGTCACTGGGCAGCTCTCGGCTGTGCTTCCCTTTGTGGTCTGTAATGGTTTGCAAGCCCTGCCACAACTGATGAGCGGAGCCGGTGTAGTCCGATTTGATCTTAGTCGAAGCTTTGCCTGTTTGATGGTTTGTCTGAGGGCATAGCGGGATTTCTTTTAAGCTTCCAGGTTAGAGTCCCTCTCCTTGAAGCAAGTTTAAGATCACCATACGCAATGCCAAGCATCGGGTGGAGTGGTGTAAAGCTCGCTGCCATTGGACTCTGGAGCAGTGGAAACGTGTTCTCTGGAGTCATGAATCAGGCTACACTATCTGGCAGTCTGACGGAATAATCCGGGTTCAGTGGATGCCAGGATAACGTTACCTGCCCCAATGCATAGTACTGACTAAAGTTTGGTGGAATAGGAAAAATGGTCTGGGGCTTTTTTTCATGTTTCTGGCTAGGCCTCTTAGTTCCAGTGAAGGGAAATCTTAATGCAACAGCATACAATGACATTCTAGACGATTCTGTGCTTCCAAATTTGTAGCAACAGTTTTGGGAAGTCTCTTTCCTGTTTCAGCATGACAATTCCCCCGCACAAAGCGAGGTCCATACAGAAATGGTTTGTCGAGATTGGTGTGGAAGAACTTGATTGGCCGCACAGAACCCGGTTGACCTCTACTGCATCTGACACCTTTGGGATGAATTGGAACGCCGACTGCGAGCCAGGCCTAATCGCCCAACATCAGTGCCCGACCTCACTAATGCTCTTGTGGCTGAATGGAAGCAAGTCCCTGCAGCAATGTTCCAACTTCGACTGTAAAGCCTTCCCAGAAGAGTGGATTTAACCCCATCATTTTGGGCATTAAACAGTCTCCATATATACTTCCAATTTAATTTCTGCAGTGGCTACATCTTGTTATAGGTATGCTTGTCATTGGCCTAGGAAGTTTTTTTAGTTGTTGCATAAAAATAAACATTCTGGGCAGACTGTGTCAGACTGCAATGGTCTCATGTTTTCATCAGGTAAATAATGCTGTGTGTCAGAATGTAATGGTCTCCTCTGCTAAATGGTTAGTTAGTTGCTGTTAGTTGTTGATGTGTGTGGCTTCCTTTCCAGCCCTCCAGTCTGGGCTCCATGGGTCTGACCGAGGGAGCTCTGAGTCATCATGACCTCATCAGGGTCGTCTACAGCGGGCTGCACCCTCAGAGAGAAACTTTCACTGCCCAGAACAGGTACTCCTGACCCCTAACCCCCAGAGACCTACACTGCCCAGATCAGGTACTCCTGACCCCTAACTCCCGGAGACCTACACTGCCAAGAACAGGTACTCCTGACCCCTAAACCCCCAGAGACCTACACAGCCCAAAACAGGTACTCCTGACTCCTAACCCCCAGAGACCTACACTGCCCCTCTCTCCCTGTCTCTGATCCCCATGTCCCCTCTCTCCTTGTCCCCAGTCCCCCCCATCTCTCTGGCCCTTCTCACCCTGGCCCCTCTCCTCTTGGCCACCGATCCCTTTGTCCTCTGTCTGTCTGTCTCTCTGTCTGTCTGTCTCTCTGTCTGTCTGTCTCTCTGTCTGTCTCGCTCTGTCTGTCTGTCTCGCTCTGTCTGTCTGTCTCGCTCTGTCTGTCTGTCTCGCTCTGTCTGTCTCGCTCTGTCTGTCTCGCTCTGTCTGTCTGTCTCGCTCTGTCTGTCTGTCTCGCTCTGTCTGTCTGTCTCGCTCTGTCTGTCTGTCTCGCTCTGTCTGTCTGTCTCGCTCTGTCTGTCTGTCTCGCTCTGTCTGTCTGTCTCGCTCTGTCTGTCTGTCTCGCTCTGTCTGTCTGTCTCGCTCTGTCTGTCTGTCTCGCTCTGTCTGTCTGTCTCTGCTCTGTGTCTGTCTGTCTGTCTGTCTGTCTCGCTCTGTCTGTCTGTCTGTCTCGCTCTGTCTATCTCGCTCTGTCTGTCTGTCTGTCTCGCTCTGTCTGTCTGTCTCGCTCTGTCTGTCTCTCGCTCTGTCTCGCTCTGTCTGTCTGTCTCGCTCTGTCTGTCTCGCTCTGTCTCTGTCTGTCTCGCTCTGTCTCTGTCTGTCTGGCTCGCTCTGTCTGTCTGTCTGTCTGGCTCGCTCTGTCTGTCTGGCTCGCTCTGTCTGTCTGGCTCGCTCTGTCTGGCTCGCTCTGTCTGTGTCTGTCTGTCTGTCTGGCTCGCTCTGTCTGTCTGGCTCTCTCTGTCTGTCTGGCTCGCTCCTGTCTGGCTCGCTCTGTCTGGCTCTCTGGCTCTGCTCTGCTCGCTCTGTCTGTCTGGCTCGCTTGCTCTTTCTGTCTGGCTCGCTCTGCTCTGTCTGGCTTGCTCGCTCGCTCTGTCTGGCTTGCTCGCTGCTCTTTCTGTCTGGCTTGCTCGCTCGCTCTGTCTGTCTGGCTCGCTCTGTCTGTCTGTCTGGCTCGCTCTCTGTCTGGCTCGCTCTGTCTGTCTGTCTGGCTCTGGTCTCTCTCTCTCTGGTCTCTCTCTCTCTCTGGTCTCTCGGTCTGTCTCGGTCTGTCTGGCTCGCTCTGTCTGTCTGTCTGGCTCTGGTCTCTCTCTCTCTGGTCTCTCTCTCTGGTCTCTCTGGTCTCTCTCTCTCTCTGGTCTGTCGGTCTCTCTCTCTGGTCTCTCTCTCTCTCTGGTCTCTCTCTCTCTGGTCTCTCTCTCTCTCTGGTCTCTCTCTCTCTCTGGTCTCTCTCTGGTCTCTCTCTCTGGTCTCTCTGGTCTCTCTGGTCTCTCTCGCTCTCTGGTCTCTCTCTCTCTCTCTGGTCTCTCTCTCTGGTCTCTCTGGTCTCTCTCTCTCTGGTCTCTCTCTCTCTCTGGTCTCTCTCTCTCGCTCTCTGGTCTCTCTCTCTCTCTCTGGTCTCTCTCTCTCTCTCTGGTCTCTCTCTCTCGCTCTCTGGTCTCTCTCTCTCGCTCTCTGGTCTCTCTCTCTCTCTCTGGTCTCTCTCTCTCGCTCTCTGGTCTCTCTCTCTCTCTCTCTGGTCTCTCTCTCGCTCTCTGGTCTCTCTCTCTCTGGTCTCTCTCTCTCTCTCGCTCTCTGGTCTCTCTCTCTCTGGTCTCTCTCTCTCTCTGGTCTCTCTCTCTCTCTGGTCTCTCTCTCTCTCTCTCTGGTCTCTCTCTCTCTCTCTCTGGTCTCTCTCTCTCTCTCTCTGGTCTCTCTCTCTCTCTCTGGTGGTCTCTCTCTCTCTCTGTGTCTCTCTCTCTGGTCTCTCTCTCTCTGGTCTCTCTCTCTCTCTCTGGTCTCTCTCTCTCTCTCTCTGGTCTCTCTCTCTCTCTGGTCTCTCTCTCTGGTCTCTCTCTGGTCTCTCTCTCTCTGGTCTCTCTCTGGTCTCTCTCTCTCTCTCTGTCTCTCTCTCTCTCTCTCTCTGGTGTCTGTCTCTCTCTCTCTGGTCGCTCTCTCTCTCTGGTCGCTCTCTCTCTGGTCGCGCTCTCTCTCTGGTCTCTCTCTCTCTCTCTCTGGTGTCTGTCTCTCTCTCTCTCTGGTCTGACTCTCTCTCTCTCTCTCTGTCTCTCTCTCTATACTCTGGTCTCTCTCTGGTCTCTCTCTCTGGTGTCTCTCTCTCTCTCTCTCTGGTCTCTCTCTCTCTCTCTGGTCTCTCTCTCTCTCTCTGTCTCTCTGGTGGTCTCTCTCTCTCTCTCTCTCTCTGGTGTCTCTCTCTGGTCTCTCTGGTGTCTCTCTCTCTCTCTCTCTCTCTCTCTCTCTCTCTCTGGTCTCTCTCTCTCTCTGTGTCTCTCTCTCTCTCTCTCTCTCTCTCTCTCTCTCTCTCTCTCTGGTGTCTCTCTCTCTCTCTCTCTCTCTGGTGTCTCTCTCTCTCTCTCTAGTGTCTCTCTCTCTCTCTCTCTCTCTCTGGTCTCTCTCTCTCTCTCTCTGGTCTCTCTCTCTCTGGTCTCTCTCTCTCTGGTCTCTCTCTCTCTGGTCTCTCTCTCTCTCTGGTCGCTCTCTCTCTCTCTGGTCGCTCTCTCTCTGGTCGCTCTCTCTCTCTCTCTCTGGTCTCTCTGGTCTCTCTGGTCTCTCTCTCTCTGGTCTCTCTCTCTGGTCGCTCTCTCTGGTGGCTCTCTCTCTGGTCTCTCTCTCTGGTCTCTCTCTCTGGTCTCTCTCTCTCTGGTCGCTCTCTCTCTGGTCGCTCTCTCTCTGGTCTCTCTCTGGTCTCTCTCTCTGGTCTCTCTCTCTCTGGTCGCTTCTCTCTCTGGTCTCTCTCTCTCTCTCTCTGGTCTCTCTCTCTCTGGTCTCTCTGGTGTCTCTCTCTCTCTCTCTCTCTGGTGTCTCTCTCTCTCTCTCTCTCTCTCTCAGGTAATCTATCTCTCTCTGGTCTCTCTCTCTAATGGTCTCTCTCTCTCTCTCTCTCTCTCTATATGGTGTCTGTCTCTCTCTCTCTCTCTGGTCTCTGGTCTCTCTCTCTCTGGTCGCTCTCTCTCTCTCTCTCTGTTCTGGTGTCTGTCTCTCTCTCTCTCTCTCTCTCTGGTCTCTCTCTCTCTCTGGTCTCTCTCTCTCTCTCTGGTCTCTCTCTCTGGTCGCTCTCTCTCTGGTCGCTCTCTCTGGTCTGCTCTCTCTGGTCGAAACTCTCTCTCTCTGGTCTCTCTCTCTGGTCGTCTCTCTCTGGTCTCTCTCTCTCTCTGGTCTCTCTCTCTCTGGTCGCTCTCTCTCTCTCTGGTCTCTCTCTCTGGTCGCTCTCTCTCTGGTCTCTCTCTCTCTGGTCGCTCTCTCTCTCTCTGGTCGCTCTCTCTCTCTCTGGTCGCTCTCTCTCTCTCTCTCTGGTCTCTCTCTCTCTCTCTGGTCGCTCTCTCTCTCTCTGGTGCTCTCTCTCTCTCTGGTCGCTCTCTCTCTCTGGTCGCTCTCTCTCTCTCTGGTCGCTCTCTCTCTCTGGTCGCTCTCTCTCTCTCTGGTCGCTCTCTCTCTCTCTCTGGTCGCTCTCTCTCTCTCTCTGGTGTCGCTCTCTCTCTGGTGTCTCTCTCTCTGGTGTCTCTCTCTCTGGTGTCTGTCTCTCTCTCTGGTGTCTCTCTCTCTCTCTGGTGTCTCTCTCTCTCTCTGGTCTCTCTCTCTCTCTCTCTCTCTGTCTCTCTCTCTCTGGTCTCTCTCTCTCTGGTGTCTCTCTCTCTCTCTGGTGTCTCTCTCTCTCTCTGGTCTCTCTCTCTCTGTCTCTCTCTCTGTCTGTCTGGTATCTCTCTCTCTCTCTCTGTCTCTCTCTCTCTCTCTGGTGTCTCTCTCTCTCTGTCTCTCTCTCTCTCTCTCTCTCTGGTGTCTCTCTGGTGTCTCTCTCTCTGGTGTCTCTCTCTCTCTCTGGTGTCTCTCTCTGGTCTCTCTCTCTCTCTGGTGTCTCTCTCTGGTCTCTCTCTCTCTCTGGTCGCTCTCTGGTCGCTCTCTCTCTGGTCTCTCTCTCTCTCTGGTCTCTCTCTGGTCGCTCTCTGGTCTCTCTCTTTGTCTCGCTCTCTCTCTGGTCGCGCTCTCTCTGGTCGCTCTCTCTCTCTGGTCGTCTCTCTCTCTGGTCTCTCTCTCTGGTGTCTGTCTGTCTCTCTCTCTCTCTCTGGTGTCTGTCTCTCTCTCTCTCTCTCTCTGGTGTGTGTCTCTCTCTCTCTGGTGTGTCTCTCTCTCTCTCTCTCTGGTGTGTCTCTCTCTCTCTCTGGTGTGTCTCTCTCTCTCTCTCTCTCTCTCTCTGGTGTGTCTCTCTCTCTCTCTCTGGTCTGTCTCTCTCTCTCTATCTCTCTCTCTCTCTCTGATGTGTATCTCTCTCTCTCTGGTGTGTGTCTCTCTCTCTCTCTGGTGTCTCTCTCTCTGGTGTCTCTCTCTCTCTCTGGTCTCTCTCTCTCTCTCTCTCTCTGGTGTGTCTCTCTGATGTGTCTCTCTCTCTGGTGTGTCTCTCTCTCTCTCTCTCTGGTCTCTCTCTCTCTCTCTCTGGTGTGTCTCTCTCTCTCTCTGTCTCTCTGGTCTCTCTCTCTCTCTCTGTCTCTCTCTCTCTGGTCTGGTCTCTCTCTGGTCTCTCTCTCTCTGGTGTGTCTCTCTCTCTCTCTCTCTCTCTCTCTGGTGTCTCTCTCTCTCTCTCTGGTGTGTCTCTCTCTCTGGTGTGTCTCTCTCTCTCTGGTCTCTCTCTGGTCTCTCTCTGGTGTCTCTCTCTGGTGGTCTCTCTCTGGTCTCTCTCTCTCTGGTCTCTCTCTTTCTCTCTGGTCTCTCTCTGGTCTCTCTCTCTGGTCTCTCTCTCTGGTCTCTCTGGTCTCTCTCTCTGGTCTCTCTCTCTGGTCTCTCTCTGGTCTGGTCTCTCTCTGGTCTCTCTCTCTCTGGTCTCTCTCTCTGGTCTCTCTCTGGTCTGTCTCTCTCTGGTCTCTCTCTCTCTCTCTCTGGTCTCTCTCTCTCTGGTCTCTCTCTCTCTCTGGTCTCTCTCTCTCTCTGGTCTCTCTCTCTCTGGTCTCTCTCTCTCTCTCTCTCTCTCTGGTCTCTCTCTGGTCTCTCTCTGGTCTCTCTGGTCTCTCTCTCTCTCTCTGTCTCTCTGGTCTCTCTCTCTCTGGTCTGTCTCTCTGGTCTCTCTCTCTGGTCTCTCTCTCTCTCTGGTCTCTCTCTCTCTGGTCTCTCTCTCTCTCTGGTCTCTCTCTGGTCTCTCTCTCTCTCTGGTCTCTCTCTCTCTGGTCTCTCTCTCTCTCTGGTCTCTCTCTCTCTCTCTGGTCTCTCTCTGGTCTCTCTCTCTCTCTCTCTCTCTGGTCTCTCTCTATCTGGTCTGATCTCTGGTCTCTCTCTCTCTGGTCTCTCTCTCTGGTCTCTCTCTCTCTCTGGTCTCTCTCTCTCTATCTGGTCTCTCTCTCTGGTCTCTCTCTCTGGTCTCTCTGGTCTCTCTCTCTCTCTCTCTCTCTGGTCTCTCTCTCTCTGGTCTCTCTCTCTCTCTGGTCTCTCTCTCTCTCTCTGGTCTCTCTCTCTCTGGTCTCTCTCTCTCTCTCTCTCTCTGGTCTCTCTCTCTCTCTGGTCTCTCTGTCTCTCTCTGGTCTCTCTCTCTGGTCTCTCTCTGGTCTCTCTCTGGTGTCTCTGGTGTCTCTCTGGTCTCTCTCTGGTGTGTCTCTTTCTCTCTGGTGTGTCTCTTTCTCTGGTCTCTCTCTGGTCTCTCTCTCTGGTCTCTCTGGTCTCTCTCTCTCTCTCTGGTGTCTCTCTGGTCTCTTCTCTCTGGTGTCTCTCTTTCTCTCTGGTCTCTCTTCTCTCTGGTCTCTCTGGTCTCTCTCTCTCTGGTCTCTCTCTCTCTGGTCTCTCTCTCTCTCTGGTCTCTCTCTCTCTCTGGTCTCTCTCTCTCTGGTCTCTCTCTGGTCTCTCTCTCTGGTCTCTCTCTCTGGTCTATATATCTCTGGTCTC
>NC_056431.1:81428675-81479535 GCF_018296145.1 Oncorhynchus tshawytscha
TCTCTGGTCTCTCTCTCTCTGGTCTCTCTCTCTCTCTCTGGTCTCTCTCTCTCTGGTCTCTCTCTCTCTCTGGTCTCTCTCTCTCTCTCTCTCTCTCTCTCTGGTCTCTCTCTCTCTCTCTCTCTCTGGTCTCTCTCTCTCTGGTCTCTCTCTGGTCTGGTCTCTCTCTCTCTGGTCTCTCTCTCTCTGGTCTCTCTCTCTCTGGTCTCTCTCTCTCTGGTCTCTCTCTCTCTCTGGTCTCTCTCTCTCTCTGGTCTCTCTCTCTGGTCTCTCTCTCTCTCTCTGGTCTCTCTCTCTGGTCTCTCTCTCTCTCTCTCTCTCTCTCTCTGGTCTCTCTGGTCTCTCTCTCTCTGGTCTCTCTCTCTCTCTCTCTCTCTCTCTCTCTGGTCTCTCTCTCTCTGGTCTCTCTCTCTCTGGTCTCTCTCTCTCTCTGTCTCTCTGGTCTCTCTGGTCTGTCTCTCTCTCTCTCTGGTCTCTCTCTCTGGTCTCTCTCTCTCTCTCTCTGGTCTCTCTCTCTCTCTGGTGTCTCTCTCTCTCTCTCTCTCTGGTGTCTCTCTCTCTGGTCTCTCTCTCTCTGGTCTCTCTCTCTCTGGTCTCTCTGGTGTCTCTCTCTCTCTCTGGTGTCTCTCTGGTGTCTCTCTGGTCTCTCTCTGGTGTCTCTCTGGTGTCTCTCTGGTGTCTCTCTGGTCTCTCTGGTCTCTCTCTGTCTCTCTCTGGTCTCTCTCTCTCTCTGGTCTCTCGCTCTCTCTCTCTCTCTCTCTCTCTCTCTGGTCTCTCTGGTCTCTCTCTGGTCTCTCTGGTCTCTCTCTGGTCTCTCTCTCTCTCTCTCTCTGGTCTGTCTCTCTCTCTCTGGTCTGTCTCTCTCTGGTCTCTCTCTCTCTGGGCTCTCTCTCTCTCTCTGGTCTCTCTCTCTCTGGGCTCTCTGGTGTCTCTCTCTCTCTCTCTCTCTGGTCTCTCTCTCTCTCTCTCTCTCTCTCTCTCTGGTCTCTCTCTCTGGTCTCTCTCTCTCTCTCTGGTCTCTCTCTCTCTCTCTGGTCTCTCTCTCTCTCTCTCTCTCTCTCTCTCTGGTCTCTCTCTCTCTGGTCTGTCTCTCTGGTCTCTCTCTCTCTGGTCTCTCTCTCTCTGGTCTCTCTCTCTGGTCGCTCTCTGGTCTGGTCTCTCTCTCTGGTCTCTCTGTCTCTCTCTGGTCTGTGTCTCTCTCTCTCTCTCTCTCTGTGTGTGTCTCTCTCTCTCTGGTGGTGTGTCTCTCTCTCTCTGGTGTGTCTCTCTCTCTCTCTCTCTCTCTGGGTGTGTCTCTCTCTCTCTCTGGTGTGTCTCTCTCTCTCTCTCTCTGTCTCTCTCTCTCTCTCTCTGGTGTGTCTCTCTCTCTCTCTGGTGTGTGTCTCTCTCTCTCTCTCTCTCTGGTGTGTGTCTCTCTCTCTCTCTCTCTCTCTGGTGTGTCTCTCTCTCTCTCTCTCTCTGGTGTGTGTCTCTCTCTCTCTCTCTCTGGTGTGTGTCTCTCTCTCTCTGGTGTGTGTCTCTCTCTCTCTCTGGTCTCTCTCTCTCTCTCTCTGGTGTGTCTCTCTCTCTCTCTCTCTGGTGGTCTCTCTCTCTCTCTCTCTCTCTGGTCTCTCTCTCTGGGTCGTCTCTCTGGTCTCTCTCTCTGGTCGTCTCTCTCTGGTCTCTCTCTGGTCTCTCTGGTCGCTCTCTCTGGTCTCTCTGTGGTCTCTCTGGTCGCTCTCTCTCTCTGGTCGCTCTCTGGTCTCTCTCTGGTCTCTCTCTCTGGTCTCTCTCTGGTCTCTCTCTGGTCTCTCTCTGTGGTCTCTCTGGTCTCTCTCTGGTCTCTCTGGTCTCTCTCTCTGTGGTCTCTCTGGTCTCGCTCTCTGGTCTCTCGCTCTCTGGTCTCTCTCTCTGGTCTCTCGCTCTCTGGTCTCTCTCTCTCTCTCTCTCTGGTCTCTCTCTCGGTCTCTCTCTCTCTGGTCGCTCTCTGGTCTCTCTCTCTCTGGTCTCTCTCTGGTCTCTCTCTGGTCTCTCTCTCTGGTCTCTCTCTGGTCTCTCTGGTCTCTCTGGTCTCTCTGGTCTCTCTGGTCTCTCTGGTCTCTCTGGTCTCTCTGGTCTCTCTGGTCTCGCTCTCTGGTCTCTCTCTCTGGTCTTTCTCTTGGTCTCACTTCTCTCTCTCTGGTCTCTCTCTGGTCTCTCTCTGATCTCTCTCTCTGGTCTCTCTTTCTGGCCCCTCTCCCCGTGACCCCGATCTCGCTCTCTCTGTCCCCTCTCCGCCTAGTGTGGTGGGGGGGCGGGTGGGGGGGTACATGGTGATGGTGGAGGACGGGGTTGGGGACGTAGTGGAGGACGGGGTGACGGTGGGTGACGGGGTGGCAGATGTCTGACAGTGTTCCTGTGTTTTTGTTTCAGGTTTGAAGTGCTGTGTTTCCTCATGTTGTGCTACAACTCTGCTGTGGTCTACATGCCTCTCTCCTCCTACCAGTCTGTCTGCAGGATGAGCTCACGGTGAGGACTCACTCTCTGTCGCTCTGTCTCTCTTGCTCTGGCTCTCTGTCGCTGTCTGTCGCTCTCTCTCTTGCTCTGGCTCTGTCTCTCTGTCGTTCACGATTCCTATTTGACTCAGCCATGCCTTCTTAACCGTCCAACATTTCCTCATCTCTTACCCCATCTAATGCGACTACCCCTGATGCTCATTCCTCTTTTTCCTCTGCCCAGTTTCAAAGTTTCTCCCTGTAGGCGGTCACTGAGTCCGAGGTGCTAAAGGAGCTCCTGAAACTTGATCCGCTTTCTTCTTTAAGGTTACTGCCCCTATAATCACTGAGTCGATCTCCAACCTGTTTAACCCGTCTCTCCTTTCTGGGGAGTTTCCCATTGCTTGGAAGGCAGTTTGTCCTTTATTTAAAGTGGGATATCAAGCTGATCCTAACTATTATAGGCCAATTTCTATTTTGCCCTGTTTATCAAAAGTGTTGGAAAACTTGTCAATATTCAACCGACTGGCTTTCTTGATGTCTATATTATTCTCTCTGGTTTGTATTCTGGTTTCCGCTCAGGTTATGGATGTGTCACTGCAACCTTAAAGGTCCTCAATGATGTCATCATTGCCTTTGATTCTAAGCAATGTTGTGCTGCTTTTTGTATTGACTTGGCCAAAGCTTTTGATACGGTAGAACATTCCATTCTCGTGGGCTTGAGGTAGTCCCCTCAAACAAGTACTTGGGAGTATGGCTAGACCGTACACTGTCCTTCTCTCAGCACATATCAAAGCTGCAGGCTAAAGTTAAATCTAGACCTGGTTTCCTCTATCATAATCACTCCTCTTTCACCCCAGCTGCCAAACTAACCCTGATTCAGATGAGCATCTTACTCATGCTAGATTACGGAGATATAATTTATAGATCGGCAGGTAAGAGTGCTCTCGAGCGGCTAGATGTTCTTTAGCATTCAGCCATCAAATTTACTACCAATGCTCCTTATAGGACACAACACTGCACTCTATACTCCTCTGTAAACTGGTCATCTCTGTATACCCGTCGCAAGACCCACTGGTTGATACTTTTTTATAAAACCCTCTTAGGCCTCACTCCCCTACATCTGAAATGCCTACTACCAGCCATCATCCTTCACATACAACACCCGTTCTGCCAGTCACATTCTGTTAAAGGTCCCCAAAGCACACACATCCCTGGGTCGCTCCTCTTTTCAGTTCGCTACAGCTAGCGACTGGAACGAGCTGCAACAAATACTCAAAATGGGCATGCATCAGGGTATGATGGGTATACATCAGGGTATAATGGGTATACATAAGGGTATGCATCAGGGTATAATGCGTATACATCTGGGTATATATCGGGGTATAATGGGTATGCATTGGGGTGTAATGGGTATACATCAGGGTATAATGGGTATGCATCAGGGTATAATGGGTATGCATCAGGGTATAATGGGTATGCATCAGGGTATAATGGGTATGCATCAGGGTATAATGGGTATGCATCAGGGTATAATGGGTATGCATCGGGGTATAATGGGTATGCATCGGGGTATAATGGGTATGCATCGGGGTATAATGGGTATGCATCGGGGTATAATGGGTATGCCTATGGGTATGCATCAGGGTATAATGGGTCTGCATCATGGTATACATCAGGGTATGCATCAGGGTATAATGGGTATGCATCAGGGTATAATGGGTATGCATCAGGGTATAATGGGTATACATCAGGGTATAATGGGTATGCATCAGGGTATAATGGGTATGCATCAGGGTATAATGGGTATGCATCAGGGTATAATGGGTATGCATCAGGGTATAATGGGTATGCATCAGGGTATAATGGGTATACATCGGGTATAATGGGTATGCATCGGGTATAATGGGTATGCATCGGGTATAATGGGTATGCCTATGGGTATGCATCAGGGTATAATGGGTCTGCATCATGGTATACATCAGGGTATGCATCAGGGTATAATGGGTATGCATCAGGGTATAATGGGTATGCATCAGGGTATAATGGGTATGCATCAGGGTATAATGGGTATGCATCGGGGTATAATGGGTATGCATCGGGTATAATGGGTATGCATCGGGTATAATGGGTATGCATCGGGGTATAATGGGTATGCATCGGGGTATAATGGGTATACATCGGGGTATAATGGGTATGCATCGGGTATAATGGGTATGCCACCGGGTGTAATGGGTATGCCTCTGGGTATGCATCAGGGTATAATGGGTCTGCATCATGGTATATATCAGGGTATGCATCAGGGTATAATGGGTATGCATCAGGGTATAATGGGTATGCATCAGGGTATGCATCAGGGTATAATGGGTATGCATCAGGGTATAATGGGTATGCATCAGGGTATAATGGGTATGCATCAGGGTATAATGGGTATGCATCAGGGTATAATGGGTATGCATCAGGGTATAATGGGTATGCATCAGGGTATAATGGGTATGCATCAGGGTATAATGGGCATGCATCAGGGTATGATGGGTATGCATCAGGGTATAATGTGTATACATCTGGGTATATACCAGGGTATCATGGGTATGCATCAGGGTATCATGGGTATGCATCAGGGTATCATGGGTATGCATCAGGGTATCATGGGTATGCATCAGGGTATCAGGGTATGCATCAGGTATGCATCAGGTATGCATCAGGGTATGCATCAGGGTATAATGGGTATGCATCAGGGTATAATGGGTATGCATCAGGGTATAATGGGTATGCATCAGGGTATAATGGGTATGCATCAGGGTATAATGGGCATGCATCAGGGTATATATCAGGGTATACATCAGAGTATCATGGGTATACATAAGGGTATCATGGGTATGCATCAGGGTATCATGGGTATGCATCATGGGTATGCATCAGGGCATCATGGGTATGCATCATGGTATACATCAGGGTATAATGGGTATTCATCAGGGTATAATGGGTATTCATCAGGGTATAATGGGTATTCATCGGGTATAATGGGTATGCATCGGGTATAATGGGTATGTATGCATCGGGGTATAATGGGTATGCATCAGGGTATAATGGGTATACATCGGGGTATAATGGGTATGCATCGGGTATAATGGGTATGCCACTGGGTGTAATGGGTATGCATCTGGGTATGCATCAGGGTATAATGGGTCTGCATCATGGTATACATGGGTATGCATCAGGGTATAATGGGTATGCATCAGGGTATAATGGGTATGCATCAGGGTATAATGGGCATGCATCAGGGTATATATCAGGGTATACATCAGAGTATCATGGGTATACATAAGGGTATCATGGGTATGCATCAGGGTATCATGGGTATGCATCATGGGTATGCATCAGGGCATCATGGGTATGCATCATGGTATACATCAGGGTATAATGGGTATTCATCAGGGTATAATGGGTATTCATCAGGGTATAATGGGTATTCATCGGGGTATAATGGGTATGCATCGGGGTATAATGGGTATGCATCGGGGTATAATGGGTATGCATCGGGGTATAATGGGTATACATCGGGTATAATGGGTATGCATCGGGGTATAATGGGTATGCCACTGGGTGTAATGGGTATGCCTCTGGGTATGCATCAGGGTATAATGGGTCTGCATCATGGTATACATCAGGGTATGCATCAGGGTATAATGGGTATGCATCAGGGTATAATGGGTATGCATCAGGGTATAATGGGTATGCATCAGGGTATGCATCAGGGTATAATGGGTATGCATCAGGGTATAATGGGTATGCATCAGGGTATAATGGGTATGCATCATCGGGTATAATGGGTATGCATCAGGGTATAATGGGTATGCATCAGGGTATAATGGGTATGCATCAGGGTATAATGGGTATGCATCAGGGTATAATGGGTATGCATCAGGGTATGCATCATAAATGGGTATGCATCAGGGTATAATGGGTATGCATCAGGGTATAATGGGTATGCATCAGGGTATAATGTGTATACATCTGGGTATAATGGGTATGCATCAGGGTATGCATCAGGGTATGCATCAGGGTATCATGGGTATGCATCAGGGTATAATGGGTATGCATCAGGGTATCATGGGTATGCATCAGGGTATCATGGGTATGCATCAGGTATGCATCAGGGTATGCATCAGGTATGCATCAGGGTATGCATCAGGGTATAATGGGTATGCATCAGGGTATAATGGGTATGCATCAGGGTATAATGGGCATGCATCAGGGTATATATCAGGGTATAAAGGGTATACATCAGAGTATCATGGGTATACATCAGGGTATCATGGGTATGCATCAGGGTATCATGGGTATGCATCATGGGTATGCATCAGGGCATCATGGGTATGCATCATGGTATACATCAGGGTATAATGGGTATTCATCAGGGTATAATGGGTATTCATCAGGGTATAATGGGTATTCATCTGGGTATAATGGGTATGCATCTGGGTATAAATCAGATCACCAGCTCTTCAACTGGGCAGCAGTGTTGTGATGGAGGGAATAACCTATATGGAGACTACCTAAGACCACTGCTACAGAGTTATTGTGAAGTGTGGGAATAAGCTTATGCTAGACTGTATAACCCCTCCCTTATTCATTTCAAAAGCCACATGTTCATGACCTAATTCATATCATGTCAAATTATTGTACACTCATATTACCTCTCCTACAGAAGACTGAGTGACAAGACTCCAGTGGTCATAATTCATAGATTCACCAAACAGCTATTATTCTGTTTCATTGTTCCTGGTAGATACTACTGGTTATGATTGCAGACAGAGCCCAGAGAATGGGATGGTGTAATATTTGATGGGTCATATTTTGATAAGGTGCATGCATGGGGATGTCTAACCCAGAGATATGACCATGCTGTAGAGAGACACCTAGTGGACTGAAACGTCACTGTTGTAGACATAATAGAGTGTGATATCTAGACTTGCCCTGGCAAATTAATCCATTACATTAGCTACCTAATGTGACGTGACACTCATCACTCATCACAGGGTGGTGGTGTTTTGGAGGGTGGTGGTGTTTTTGGATGATGGTGGTGGTGGTGTTGTTGGTGTTGTTGTTGTTGGTGGTGTTGTTGGGTGGTGGTGGTGTTGTTGGGTGGTGGTGTTGTTGGAGGGTGGTGGTGTTGGAGGGTGGTGGCGGTGCTGTTGTTGGAGGGTGGTGGCGGTGCTGTTGTTGGAGGGTGGTGGCGGTGCTGTTGTTGGAGGGTGGTGGCGGTGCTGTTGTTGGAGGGTGGTGGTGGCGGTGCTGTTGTTGGAGGGTGGTGGTGTTGTTGTTGGAGGGTGGTGGTGTTGTTGTTGGAGGGTGGTGGTGGTGTTGGAGGGTGGTGTTATTGGTGGTGGAGGGAGGAGGAGGGTGGTGGTGTTGTTGGATGGTGGTGGTGGTGTTGGAGGTGGTGGTGGTGTTGGAGGGTGGTGGCGGTGCTGTTGTTGGAGGGTGGTGGTGGTGCTGTTGTTGGAGGGTGGTGGTGGTGTGGAGGGTGGTGGTGGTGGTGGTGGTGTTGGAGGGTGGGTATGGTGGTGGTGTGTTGTTGGAGGGTGTTGGAGGGTGGTGGTGGTGGAGGGAGGAGGGTGGCGGTGTTGTTGTTGTTGGATGGTGGCGGTGCTGTTGTTGGAGGGTGGTGGTGGTGCTGTTGTTGGAGGGTGGTGGTGGTGCTGTTGTTGGAGGGTGGTGGTGGTGCTGTTGTTGGAGGGTGGTGGTGGTGGTGCTGTTGTTGGAGGGTGGTGGTGGTGGTGCTGTTGTTGGAGGGTGGTGGTGCTGTTGTTGGAGGGTGGTGGTGCTGTTGTTGGAGGGTGGTGGTGCTGTTGTTGTTGGAGGGTGGTGGTGCTGTTGTTGTTGGAGGGTGGTGGTGGTGTTGTTGGAGGGTGGTGTTATTGGTGGTGGAGGGAGGAGGAGGGTGGTGGTGTTGTTGTTGGATGGTGGCAGTGCTGTTGTTGGAGGGTGGTGGTGGTGCTGTTGTTGGAGGGTGGTGGTGGCGCTGTTGTTGGAGGGTGGTGGTGGTGCTGTTGTTGGAGGGTGGTGGTGGTGCTGTTGTTGGAGGGTGGTGGTGGTGGTGCTGTTGTTGGAGGGTGGTGGTGCTGTTGTTGGAGGGTGGTGGTGCTGTTGTTGTTGGAGGGTGGTGGTGCTGTTGTTGTTGTTGGAGGGTGGTGGTGGTGTTGTTGGAGGGTGGTGTTATTGGTGGTGGAGGGAGGAGGAGGGTGGTGGTGTTGTTGGATGGTGGTGGTGGTGGTGTTGGAGAGTGGTGGTGGTGTTGGAGAGTGGTGGTGTTGGAGGGTGGTGGCGGTGCTGTTGTTGGAGGGTGGTGGCGGTGCTGTTGTTGGAGGGTGGTGGTGTTGTTGGAGGGTGGTGGTGGTGTTGGAGGGTGGTGGTGGTGTTGGAGGGTGGTGGTGGTGGTGGTGGTGTTGTTGGAGGGTGGTGGTGGTGGAGGGAGGAGGGTGGCGGTGTTGTTGTTGTTGGATGGTGGCGGTGCTGTTGTTGGAGGGTGGTGGTGGTGCTGTTGTTGGAGGGTGGTGGTGGTGCTGTTGTTGGAGGGTGGTGGTGGTGCTGTTGTTGGAGGGTGGTGGTGGTGCTGTTGTTGGAGGGTGGTGGTGGTGGTGTTTGTTGGAGGGTGGTGGTGCTGTTGTTGGAGGGTGGTGGTGGTGGTGCTGTTGTTGGAGGGTGGTGGTGCTGTTGTTGGAGGGTGGTGGTGCTGTTGTTGGAGGGTGGTGGTGCTGTTGTTGGAGGGTGGTGGTGCTGTTGTTGGAGGGTGGTGGTGCTGTTGTTGTTGGAGGGTGGTGGTGGTGTTGTTGGAGGGTGGTGTTATTGGTGGTGGAGGAGGAGGAGGGTGGTGGTGTTGTTGGATGGTGGTGGTGGTGGTGTTGGAGAGTGGTGGTGGTGTTGGAGAGTGGTGGTGTTGGAGGGTGGTGGCGGTGCTGTTGTTGGAGGGTGGTGGTGGTGTTGTTGGAGGGTGGTGGTGGTGTTGGAGGGTGGTGGTGGTGGTGTTGTTGGAGGGTGGTGGTGTTGTTGGAGGGTGGTGGTGTTGTTGGAGGGTGGGTGGTGTTGTTGGAGGGTGGTGGTGGTGGAGGAGGGTGGTGTTGTTGGATGGTGGCGTGCTGTTGTTGTTGTTGGATGGTGGTGCTGTTGTTGGAGGGTGGTGGCGGCGGTGCTGTTGTTGGAGGGTGGTGGTGGTGGTGCTGTTGTTGGAGGGTGGTGGTGGTGTTGTTGGAGGGTGGTGGTGCTGTTGTTGGAGGGTGGTGGTGGTGCTGTTGTTGGAGGGTGGTGGTGCTGTTGTTGGAGGGTGGTGGTGCTGTTGTTGGAGGGTGGTGTTATTGGTGGTGGAGGGAGGAGGAGGGTGGTGGTGTTGTTGTTGGATGGTGGTGGTGGTGGTGTTGGAGAGTTGTGGTGGTGTTGGAGGGTGGTGGCGGTGCTGTTGTTGGAGGGTGGTGGCGGTGCTGTTGTTGGAGGGTGGTGGTGGTGTTGTTGTTGGAGGGTGGTGGTGGTGGTGGAGGGAGGAGGGTGGTGGTGCTGTTGTTGGAGGGTGGTGGTGGTGCTGTTGTTGGAGGGTGGTGGTGGTGCTGTTGTTGGAGGGTGGTGGTGGTGCTGTTGTTGGAGGGTGGTGGTGGTGCTGTTGTTGGAGGGTGGTGGTGGTGGTGCTGTTGTTGGAGGGTGGTGGTGGTGCTGTTGTTGTTGAGGGTGGTGGCGGTGGTGGTGCTGTTGTTGGAGGGTGGTGGTGGTGGTGCTGTTGTTGGAGGGTGGTGGTGGTGGTGGTGCTGTTGTTGGAGGGTGGTGGTGGTGGTGGTGGTGGTGCTGTTGTTGGAGGGTGGTGGTGGTGGTGCTGTTGTTGGAGGGTGGTGGTGGTGGTGCTGTTGTTGGAGGGTGGTGGTGGTGTTGTTGGAGGGTGGTGGTGGTGTTGGTGTTGTTGGAGGGTGGTGGTGGTGGGAGGTTGGTGGCGGTGCTGTTGTTGGAGGGTGGTGGCGGTGCTGTTGTTGGAGGGTGGTGGCGGTGCTGTTGTTGGAGGGTGGTGGCGGTGCTGTTGTTGGAGGGTGGTGGTGGTGGTGCTGTTGTTGGAGGGTGGTGGTGGTGTTGGAGGGTGGTGGTGCTGTTGTTGGAGGGTGGTGCTGTTGTTGGAGGGTGGTGGTGGTGTTGGAGGGTGGTGGTGGTGTTGTTGGAGGGTGGTGCTGTTGTTGGAGGGTGGTGGTGGTGCTGTTGTTGGAGGGTGGTGGTGTTGTTGTTGGAGGTGGTGGTGGTGGTTGGAGGGTGGTGTTATTGGTGGTGGAGGGAGGAGGGTGGTGGTGTTGTTGGATGGTGGTGGTGGTGGTGTTGGAGAGTTGTGGTGGTGTTGGAGGGTGGTGGCGGTGCTGTTGTTGAGGGTGGTGGCGGTGCTGTTGTTGGAGGGTGGTGGTGGTGCTGTTGTTGGAGGGTGGTGGTGGTGGTGTTGGTGTTGTTGGAGGGTTGTGGTGGTGGTGTTATTGAAGGGTGGTGGGTGTTGGAGGGTGGTGGTGGTGTTGTTGTTGGAGGGTGGTGGTGGTGGTGTTGTTGGAGGGTGGCGTGTTGTTGGATGGTGGCGGTGCTGTTGTTGGAGGGTGGTGGTGGTGTTGGTGTTGTTGGAGGGTGGTGGTGGTGTTGGTGTTGTTGGAGGGTGGTGGTGGTGCTGTTGGAGGTTGGTGGCGGTGCTGTTGTTGGAGGGTGGTGGCGGTGCTGTTGTTGGAGGGTGGTGGCGGTGCTGTTGTTGGAGGGTGGTGGCGGTGCTGTTGTTGGAGGGTGGTGGTGGTGGTGCTGTTGTTGGAGGGTGGTGGTGGTGTTGGAGGGTGGTGGTGGTGCTGTTGTTGGAGGGTGGTGCTGTTGTTGGAGGGTGGTGGTGTTGTTGGAGGGTGGTGGTGGTGCAGTTGTTGGAGGGTGGTGCTGTTGTTGGAGGGTGGTGGTGGTGCTGTTGTTGGAGGGTGGTGGTGTTGTTGTTGGAGGGTGGTGGTGGTGTTGTTGGAGGATGGTGGTGGTGGTGGTGTTGGAGAGTGTGGTGGTGTTGGAGGGTGGTGGCGGTGCTGTTGTTGGAGGGTGGTGGCGGTGCTGTTGTTGGAGGGTGGTGGTGGTGCTGTTGTTGGAGGGTGGTGAGGGTGGTGTTGGTGTTGTTGGAGGGTTGTGGTGGTGGTGTTATTGAAGGGTGGTGGTGGTGTTGGAGGGTGGTGGTGGTGTTGTTGTTGGAGGGTGGTGGTGGTGGTGTTGTTGGAGGGTGGCGGTGTTGTTGGATGGTGGCGGTGCTGTTGTTGGAGGGTGGTGGTGGTGGTGCTGTTGTTGGAGGGTGGTGGTGCTGTTGTTGGAGGGTGGTGGTGGTGGTGGTGCTGTTGTTGGAGGGTGGTGGTGGTGGTGGTGGTGCTGTTGTTGTTGGAGGGTGGTGGTGGTGGTGGTGCTGTTGGGAGGGTGGTGGTGGTGTTGTTGGAGGGTGGTGGTGGTGGTTGAGAGGGAGGGTGGTGGTGGAGGGAGGAGGGTGGTGGTGGAGGGAGGAGGGTGGTGGCGGTGGTGGTGGTGGAGGGTGGTGGCGGTGGTGGTGGAGGGTGGTGGCGGTGGTGGAGGGAGGAGGGTGGTGGCGGTGCTGTTGTTGGAGGGTGGTGGGTGCTGTTGGAGGGTGGTGGCGGTGCTGTTGTTGGAGGGTGGTGGTGTTGTTGGAGGGTGTTGGTGGTGTTGGAGGGTGGTGGTGGTGTTGGAGGGTGGTGGTGGTGGTGCTGTTGTTGGAGGGTGGTGGTGGTGGTGCTGCTGTTGTTGGAGGGTGGTGGTGGTGCTGTTGTTGGAGGGTGGTGCTGTTGTTGGAGGGTGGTGGTGGTGCTGTTGTTGGAGGGTGGTGGTGTTGTTGTTGGAGGGTGGTGGTGTTTGTTGGAGGGTGGTGTTAGGTGGTGGAGGGAGGGTGGTGGTGTTGTTGGATGGTGGTGGTGGTGGTGGGAGAGTTGTGGTGGTGTTGGAGGGTGGTGGCGGTGCTGTTGTTGGAGGGTGGTGGCTGTTGTTGGAGGGTGGTGGTGGTGCTGTTGTTGGAGGGTGGTGGTGTTGGTGTTGTTGGAGGTTGTGGTGGTGGTGTTATTGAAGGGTGGTGGTGGTGTTGGAGGGTGGTGGTGGTGTTGTTGTTGGAGGGTGGTGGTGGTGGTGTTGTTGGAGGGTGGTGGTGTTGTTGGAGGGTGGTGGTGGTGTTGGTGTTGTTGGAGGGTGGTGGTGGTGGTGGCGGTGGAGGGAGGAGGGTGGTGGTGCTGTTGTTGGAGGGTGGTGGCGGTGCTGTTGTTGGAGGGTGGTGGCGGTGCTGTTGTTGGAGGGTGGTGGTTGGAGGGTGGTGGCGGTGCTGTTGTTGGAGGGTGGTGGTGCTGGTGTTGGAGGGTGGTGGCGGTGGTGGTGTTGGAGGGTGGTGTGGTGGTGTTGGAGGGTGGTGGTGCTGTTGTTGGAGGTGGTGTTATTGGTGGTGGAGGGAGGAGGATGGTGGTGGTGTTGTTGGAGGGTGGTGGTGGTGGTGGTGGTGCTGTTGTTGGAGGGTGGTGGTGGTGGTGGTGGTGCTGTTGTTGTTGTTGGAGGGTGGTGGTGGTGGTGGTGCTGTTGTTGTTGGAGGGTGGTGGTGGTGGTGGTGCTGTTGTTGGAGGGTGGTGGGTGGTGGAGGGAGGAGGATGGTGGTGCTGTTGTTGGAGGGTGGTGGTGGTGTTGCTGTTGTTGGAGGGTGGTGGTGGTGGTGGTGGTGGTGCTGTTGTTGTTGGAGGGTGGTGGTGGTGGTGGTGCTGTTGTTGGAGGGTGGTGGTGGTGCTGTTGTTGGAGGGTGGTGGTGGTGTTGTTGGAGGGTGGTGGTGGTGGTGTTGGAGGTGGTGGTGGGTGCTGTTGTTGGAGGGTGGTGGCGGTGCTGTTGTTGGAGGGTGGTGGTGGTGGTGCTGTTGTTGGAGGGTGGTGGTGGTGTTGTTGGAGGGTGGTGGTGGTGGTTGGAGGAGGGTGGTGGTGGAGGGAGGAGGGTGTTGGAGGGAGGAGGTGGTGGCGGTGTTGGTGGAGGGAGGAGGGTGGAGTTGTGGTGGTGCGGTGCTGTTGGAGGGTGGTGGGTGCTGTTGTTGGAGGGTGGTGGTGGTGGTGGTGTTGAGGTGGTGGTGTTGTTGGAGGTGTTGGTGGTGTTGGAGGTGGTGGTGGTGTTGGAGGGTGGTGGTGGTGGTGCTGTTGTTGGAGGGTGGTGGTGGTGGTGCTGTTGTTGGAGGGTGGTGGTGGTGCTGTTGTTGGAGGGTGGTGGTTGTTGGAGGGTGGTGGTGGTGCTGTTGTTGGAGGGTGGTGGTGTTGTTGTTGGAGGGTGGTGGTGGTGTTGTTGGAGGGTGGTGTTATTGATGGTGGAGGGAGGAGGGTGGTGGTGTTGTTGGATGGTGGTGGTGGTGGTGTTGGAGAGTTGTGGTGGTGTTGGAGGGTGGTGGCGGTGCTGTTGTTGGAGGGTGGTGGCGGTGCTGTTGTTGGAGGGTGGTGGTGGTGCTGTTGTTGGAGGGTGGTGGTGGTGGTGTTGTTGGAGGGTTGTGGTGGTGGTGTTATTGGTGGTGGTGGTGTTGGAGGTGGTGGTGGTGGTTGTTGTGGTGGTGGTGGTGTTGTTGGAGGGTGGTGGTGGTGTTGGTGTTGTTGGAGGGTGGTGGTGGAGGAGGAGGGTGGTGGCGGTGTTTGTTGGAGGGTGGTGGCGGTGCTGTTGTTGGAGGGTGGTGGTGGTGGTTGTTGGAGGGTGGTGGCGGTGCTGTTGTTGGAGGGTGGTGGTGGTGGTGGTGGTTGTTGGAGGGTGGTGGTGGTGGTGTTGGAGGGTGGTGGTGTTGTTGGAGGGTGGTGGTGGTGTTGTTGGAGGTGGTGGTGCTGTTGTTGGAGGGTGGTGTTGTTGGTGGAGTTGGAGGATGGTGGTGGTGTTGTTGGATGGTGGTGGTGGTGTTGTTGGGAGGGGTGGTGGTGGTGGTGGTGGTGGCTGTTGTTGGAGGGTGGTGGTGGTGCTGTTGTTGGAGGGTGGTGGTGGTGGAGGGAGGAGGGTGGTGGGTGGTGCTGTTGTTGGAGGGTGGTGGTGGTGCTGTTGTTGGAGGGTGGTGGTGGTGCTGTGTTGTTGGAGGGTGGTGGTGGTGCTGCTGTTGGAGGGTGGTGGAGGGTGGTGGTGGTGGTGGTGGTGGTGTTGTTGGAGGGTGGTGGCGGTGCTGTTGTTGGAGGGTGGTGGTGGTGGTGCTGTTGTTGGAGGGTGGTGGTTGGAGGAGGGTGGTGGTGGTGGTTGAGAGAGGAGGGTGGTGGTGGAGGGAGGAGGGTGGTGGTGGAGGGAGGAGGGTGGTGGCGGTGGTGGTGGAGGGTGGGCGGTGGTGGAGGGAGGAGGGTGGTGGCGGTGCTGTTGTTGGAGGGTGGCTGTTGGAGGTGGTGGCGGTGCTGTTGTTGGAGGGTGGTTGGAGGTGGTGGTGTTGTTGGAGGGTGGTGGTGGTTGGAGGGTGTTGTGGTGTTGGAGGGGTGGTGGTGGTGGTGGTGGTGGTGGAGGGTGGTGGTGGTGGTGCTGTTGTTGGAGGGTGGTGGTGGTGGGAGGGTGGGGTGGTGCTGTTGTTGGAGGGTGGTGGTGGTGCTGTTGTTGGAGGGTGGTGGTGTTGTTGTTGGAGGGTGGTGGTGGTGTTGTTGGAGGGTGGTGGTGGTGGTGTTGTTGGATGGTGGTGGTGGTGGTGTTGGAGGGTTGTGGTGGTGTTGGAGGGTGGTGGCGGTGCTGTTGTTGGAGGGTGGTGGTGTTGGTGTTGTTGGAGGGTGTGGTGGTGGTGTTATTGAAGGGTGGTGGTGGTGTTGGAGGGGTGGTGGTGGTGTTGTTGTTGGAGGGTGGTGGTGGTGGTGTTGTTGGAGGTGGTGGTGTTGGTGTTGTTGAGGTGGTGGTGGTGGTGGCGGTGGAGGAGGAGGGTGTGGTGCTGTGGGAGGGTGGTGGTGTGCTGTTGTTGGAGGGTGGTGTGCTGTTGTTGGAGGGTGGTGGCGGTGTGGTGTTGGAGGGTGGTGGCGGTGGTGGTGTTGGAGGGTGGTGGTGGTGGTGGAGGTGGTGGTGGTTGGAGGGTGGTGTGCTGTTGTTGGAGGGTGGTGTTATGGTGGTGGAGGGAGGAGGATGGTGGTGGTGTTGTTGGATGGGTGGTGGTGTTGGGAGAGTGGTGGTGGCGTTGGAGAGTGGTGTGGTGGTGGCGGTGCTGTTGTTGGAGGGTGGTGGCGGTGCTGTTGTTGGAGGGTGGTGGTGGAGGGAGGAGGGTGGCGGTGTTGTTGGATGGTGGCGGTGCTGTTGTTGGAGGGTGGTGGTGGTGCTGTTGTTGGAGGGTGGTGGTGGTGCTGTGTTGTTGGAGGGTGGTGGTGGTGCTGTGTTGTTGGAGGGTGGTGGTGTTGGAGGGTGGTGGTGGTGTTGGAGGGTGGTGGTTTTGTTGGGGTGGTGGAGGGAGGAGGAGGGTGGTGTGGTGGTGTTGTTGGAGAGTGGTGGTGGTGCTGTTGTTGGAGGGTGGTGTTGGTGGAGGGTGGTGGTGGTGTTGTTGGAGGGTGGTGGTGGTGTTGGTGGAGGGTGGTGTTGGAGGGTGTTGGTGTTGTTGGATGGTGGTGGTGTTGGTGTTGTTGGGTGGTGGTGGTGTTGTTGGATGGTGGTGGTGTTGTTGGAGAGTGGTGGTGGTGGTGGAGGGTGGTGGAGGGTGGTGTGGAGGTTGTTGAGGGTGGTGGTGGTGTTGGGTGGAGGGTGGTGGTGGTGGTGTTGGTGGAGGGTGGTGGTGGTGGTGTTGGTGGTGGTGGTGTTGTTGGAGGGTGGTGTGGAGGTGGTGGTGGTGGAGGGTTGTGGTGTTGGAGTGTGGTGTGGAGGGTGTTGTTGGAGGTGGTGGTGTTGTTGGAGGGTGGTGGTGTTGTTGGTGGCGGGTGGTGGTGGTGTTGTTGTTGGAGGGTGATGGTGGTGTTGTTGTTGTTGGGGGTGGTGTTGTTGTTGGAGGGTGGTGTTGTTGTTGAGGGTGGTTGTTGGAGGATGGTGGTGTTGTTGGAGTGTGGTGTTGGTGGAGGGTGGTGGTGGTGGTGTTGTTGGAGGGTGGTGGTGTTGGAGTGTGTTGTTGGAGGGTGTTGGTTGAGGGTGGTGGTGGAGGAGGGTGGTGTGGGGTGGTGTTGTTGGAGGGTGGTGGTGTTGTTGGCGGGTGGTGGTGGTGGTGTTGTTGGCGGGTGGTGGTGGTGGTGTTGTTGGCGGGTGGTGGTGGTGGTGGTGTTGGTGGAGGGTGGTGGTGGTGTTGTTCTGGAGGGTGGTGGTGTTGGAGTGTGTTGGTGGAGGGTGGTGGTGGTGTTGGAGGGTGGTGGTGGTGTTGGTGGTGGTGGAGGGGGTTGTGGTGTTGGAGGGTGTTGTAGGGGTGTTGTAGGAGGGTGGAGGTGGTGGTGGTGTTGTTGGAGGGTGGTGGTGGTGTTGTTGGAGGGTGGTGGTGTTGTTGGAGGGTGGTGGTGGTGTTGTTGGAGGGTGGTGGTGTTGTTGGAGGGTTGGGTGGTGTTGTTGTGGGTGGTGTTGTTGTTGAAGGGTGTTGTTGTTGTTGGAGGAGGGTGGTGGTGGTGTTGCTGGAGGGTGGTGGTGGTGTTGCTGGAGGGTGGTGGTGTTGTTGTGGAGGGTTGTTGGAGGGTGGTGGGGGGTGGTGTTGGAGGGTGGTGGCTGGAGGGTTGTGGTGGTGTTGCTGGAGGGTGGTGGTGGTGTTGCTGGAGGGTGGTGGTGGTGTTGCTGGAGGGTGGTGGTGGTGTGGAGGGTGGTGTTGTTGTTGGCGGGTGGTGGTGGTGCTGAAACTTACTATTGTACGTCAGAATTGCAGATTTGTAGGGTGGAACAGCTTAATGTTGTGGATAGATTGTTGCTTCCATCAATGTAATTGTCTGCATCATTTCCAATCCCCCATATATTTTTGGGGTAAATTATATATATATCCATTTACATACACGCATGCTGACGTATACCCATATATACATATGTACCCATATATACATACATATATGTACCCATATACACATACCCATATATACATACACGTACCCATATATACATACATATATATACCCATATATACATACATATACGTACCCATATATACATACATACAGTGCCTTGCGAAAGTATTCGGCCCCCTTGAACTTTGCGACCTTTTGCCACATTTCAGGCTTCAAACATAAAGATATAAAACTGTGTTTTTTTGTGAAGAATCAACAACAAGTGGGACACAATCATGAAGTGGAACGACATTTATTGGATATTTCAAACTTTTTTAACAAATCAAAAACTGAAAAATTGGGCGTGCAAAATTATTCAGCCCCTTTACTTTCAGTGCAGCAAACTCTCTCCAGAAGTTCAGTGAGGATCTCTGAATGATCCAATGTTGACCTAAATGACTAATGATGATAAATACAATCCACCTGTGTGTAATCAAGTCTTTGTATAAATGCACCTGCACTGTGATAGTCTCAGAGGTCCGTTAAAAGCGCAGAGAGCATCATGAAGAACAAGGAACACACCAGGCAGGTCCGAGATACTGTTGTGAAGAAGTTTAAAGCCGGATTTGGATACAAAAAGATTTCCCAAGCTTTAAACATCCCAAGGAGCACTGTGCAAGCAATAATATTGAAATGGAAGGAGTATCAGACCACTGCAAATCTACCAAGACCTGGCCGTCCCTCTAAACTTTCAGCTCATACAAGGAGAAGACTGATCAGAGATGCAGCCAAGAGGCCCATGATCACTCTGGATGAACTGCAGAGATCTACAGCTGAGGTGGGAGACTCTGTCCATAGGATAACAATCAGTCGTATATTGCACAAATCTGGCCTTTATGGAAGAGTGGCAAGAAGAAAGCCATTTCTTAAAGATATCCATAAAAAGTGTTGTTTAAAGTTTGCCACAAGCCACCTGGGAGACACACCAAACATGTGGAAGAAGGTGCTCTGGTCAGATGAAACCAAAATTGAACTTTTTGGCAACATTGCAAAACGTTATGTTTGGCGTAAAAGCAACACAGCTCATCACCCTGAACACACCATCCCCACTGTCAAACATGGTGGTGGCAGCATCATGGTTTGGGCCTGCTTGTTGTTGATTCTTCACAAAAAAATACAGTTTTATATCTTTATGTTTGAAGCCTGAAATGTGGCAAAAGGTCGCAAAGTTCAAGGGGGCCGAATACTTTCGCAAGGCACTGTACTTGTACCCATATACATACTTGTACCCATACATGTACCCTATATACATACCTATTTTTTTATTTTACCTTTATTTAACTATGCAAGTCAGTTAAGAACAAATTCTTTTTTTCAATGACGGTCTAGGAACAGTGGGTTAACTGCCTGTTCAGGGGCAGAACGACAGATTTGTACCTTGTCAGCTCGGGGATTTGAACTTGCAACCTTCTGGTTACTAGTCCAACGCTCTAACCACTAGGCTACCCTGCCACCCCTATATATACATACATACACATACCTATATGCATACATAAAGTGGGGAGAACAAGTATTTGACACACTGCCGAATTTGCAGGTTTTCCTACTTACAAAGCACCTATATACACATACCTACAGTGCCTTGCGAAAGTACTCGGCCCCCTTGAACTTTGCGACCTTTTGCCACATTTCAGGCTTCAAACATAAAGATATAAAACTGTATTTTTTTGTGAAGAATCAACAACAAGTGGGACACAATCATGAAGTGGAACGACATTTATTGGATATTTCAAACTTTTTTAACAAATCAAAAACTGAAAAATTGGTTGTGCAAAATTATTCAGCCCCTTTACTTTCAGTGCAGCAAACTCTCTCCACAAGTTCAGTGAGGATCTCTGAATGATCCAATGTTGACCTAAATGACTAATGATGATAAATACAATCCACCTTTGTGTAATCAAGTCTCCGTATAAATGCACCTGCACTGTGATAGTCTCAGAGGTCCGTTAAAAGCGCAGAGAGCATCATGAAGAACAAGGAACACACCAGGCAGGTCCGAGATACTGTTGTGAAGATGTTTAAAGCCGGATTTGGATACAAAAAGATTTCCCAAGCTTTAAACATCCCAAGGAGCACTGTGCAAGCGATAATATTGAAATGGAAGGAGTATCAGACCACTGCAAATCTACCAAGACCTGGCCGTCCCTCTAAACTTTCAGCTCATACAAGGAGAAGACTGATCAGAGATGCAGCCAAGAGGCCCATGATCACTCTGGATGAACTGCAGAGATCTACAGCTGAGGTGGGAGACTCTGTCCATAGGACAACAATCAGTTGTATATTGCACAAATCTGGCCTTTATGGAAGAGTGGCAAGAAGAAAGCCTTTTCTTAAAGATATCCATAAAAAGTGTTGTTTAAAGTTTGCCACAAGCCACCTGGGAGACACACCAAACATGTGGAAGAAAGTGCTCTGGTCAGATGAAACCAAAATTGAACTTTTTGGCAACATTGCAAAATGTTATGTTTGGCATAAAAGCAACACAGCTCATCACCCTGAACACAGCATCCCCACTGTCAAACATGGTGGTGGCAGCATCATGGTTTGGGCCTGCTTTTCTTCAGCAGGGACAGGGAAGATGGTTAAAATTGATGGAAAGATGGATGGAGCCAAATACAGGACCATTCTGGAAGAAAACCTGATGGAGACTGGGACGGAGATTTGTCTTCCAACAAGACAATGATCCAAAACATAAAGCAAAATCTACAATGGAATGGTTCAAAAATAAACATATCCAGGTGTTAGAATGGCCAAGTCAAAGTCCAGACCTGAATCCAATCGAGAATCTGTGGAAAGAACTGAAAACTGCTGTTCACAACTGCTCTCCATCCAACCTTACTGAGCTCGAGCTGTTTTGCAAGGAGGAATGGGAAAAAATGTCAGTCTCTTGATGTGCAAAACTGATAGAGACATACCCCAAGCGACTTACAGCTGTAATCGCAGCAAAAGGTGGCGCTACAAAGTATTAACTTAAGGGGGCTGAATAATTTTGCACGCCCAATTTTTCAGTTTTTGATTTGTTAAAAAAGTTTGAAACATCCAATAAATGTCGTTCCACTTCATGATTGTGTCCCACTTGTTGTTGATTCTTCACAAAAAAATACAGTTTTATATCTTTATGTTTGAAGCCTGAAATGTGGCAAAAGGTCACAAAGTTCAAGGGGGTCGAATACTTTCGCAAGGCACTGTATATACACATATGTACATACACATACCTATATACACATATGTACATACACATACCTATATACACATATATATATATATATATATATATACCAATTGGAGTAAACTAATAAACAATAACACTTAGGCTTCTACCTTCAGTGTATACATCTTATGTGGATTTTACAGACACAATCTCTTTTACAATAGTTATATTTTGTTTTTAGTCCTTCCTCTATTTCTTATGTCCATCCAGTTTGATTTCTATTTGCCATATATGTTTCAACTGTGCTGTGATGCTTCACAAACGACTTGAACCTTTCTATTCTCAAAGCTTTTACAGATTGGAAATTAAAGATAACATTTTTTGCTAAAATAATTATTATATTATTGATTGATTGACTATGGCTTTTCAAATCACCCAGTATTGGATTCTCTTACGATCCTAATGATACATACGTTCAACCTTTTGTCAGCTATCTCGCTCCATACCTAACTCCCTTCTGACTCTGTCTCTGTCCAGGTTGTGTGTGGTTTCCTGTCTCTGTCTCTGTCCAGGTTGTCTGTGGTTTCCTGTCTCTGTCTCTGTCCAGGTTGTGTGGTTTCCTGTCTCTGTCCAGGTTGTGTGTGGTTTCCTGTCTCTGCCTCTCTGTCTCTGTCCAGGTTGTGTGTGGTTTCCTGTCTCTGTCCAGGTTGTGTTTGGTTTCCTGATTCTGTGTCTCCTCTCTCCAGGTTGTGTGTGGTATCCTGACTCTGTGTCTCCTCTGTCCAGGTTGTGTGGTATCCTGACTCTGTCTCTGTCCAGGTTGTGTGTGGTTTCCTGTGTCTGTCCAGGTTGTGTGTGGTTTCCTGTCTCTGTCTCTGTCCAGGTTGTGTGTGGTTTCCTGACTCTGTGTCTCCTCTCTGTCCAGGTTGTGTGTGGCTTCCAGGTGACTCTGTGTCTCCTCTGTCCAGGTTGTGTGTGGTTTCCTGACTCTGTGTCTCCTGTCTCTGTCCAGGTTGTGTGTGGTTTCCTGAGGTTGTGTGTGGTCTGTCTCATCTCCAGGTTGTGTGTGGTTTCTGACTCTGTTTTTCTCCTCTCTCCAGGTTGTGTGTGGTTTCCTGTCTCTGTCCAGGTTGTGTGTTGGTTTCCTGTGTCTGTCCAGGTTGTGTGTTGGTTTCCTGTCTCTGTCCAGGTTGTGTGTGGTTTCCTGTCTCTGTCCAGGTTGTGTGTGTGTTTCCAGGTTGTGTGTCTCCTCTGTCCAGGTTGTGTGTGGTCTCTGTCTCTGTCCAGGTTGTGTGTTGGTTTCCTGTGTCTGTCCAGGTTGTGTGTGGTTTCCTGACTCTGTGTCTCCTCTGTCCAGGTTGTGTGTGGTTCCTGACTCTGTGTCTCCTCTGTCCAGGTTGTGTGTTGGTTCCTGTCTCTGTCCAGGTTGTGTGTGGTTCCTGACTCTGTGTCTCCTCTGTCCAGGTTGTGTGTTGGTTCCTGTCTCTGTCCAGGTTGTGTGTGGTTTCCTGTGTCTGTCCAGGTTGTGTGTGGTTTCCTGTGTCTGTCCAGGTTGTGTGTGGTTTCCTGTGTCTGTCCAGGTTGTGTGTGGTTTCCTGTCTCTGTCCAGGTTGTGTGTGGCTTCCTGACTCTGTGTCTCCTCTCTGCAGGTTGTGTGTGGCTTCCTGACTCTGTGTCTCCTCTGTCCAGGTTGTGTGTGGCTTCCAGACTCTGTGTTTCCTCTCTGTCTGTCCAGGTTGTGTGTGGTTTCCTGACTCTGTGTTTTTCCTGTCTGTCCAGGTTGTGTGTGGTTTCCTGACTCTGTGTCTTTCCTCTCTGTCCAGGTTGTGTGTGGTTTCCTGACTCTGTTGTGTCTCCTCTCTCCTCTCCAGGTTGTGTGTGGTTTCCTGACTCTGTGTCTCCTCTCCAGGTTGTGTGTGGTTTGTCTCTGTCTCTGTCCAGGTTGTGTGTTGGTTTCCTGTGTCTGTCCAGGTTGTGTGTGGTTTCCTGTCTCTGTCCAGGTTGTGTGTGGTTTCCTGACTCTGTGTCTCCTCTGTCCAGGTTGTGTGTGGTTTCCTGTCTCTGTCTCTGTCCAGGTTGTGTGTTGGTTTCCTGTGTCTGTCCAGGTTGTGTGTGGTTTCCTGACTCTGTGTCTCCTCTGTCCAGGTTGTGTGTTGGTTCCTGTCTCTGTCCAGGTTGTGTGTGGTATCCTGACTCTGTGTCTCCTCTGTCCAGGTTGTGTGTTGGTTCCTGTCTCTGTCCAGGTTGTGTGTGGTTTCCTGTGTCTGTCCAGGTTGTGTGTGGTTTCCTGTCTCTGTCCAGGTTGTGTGTGGTTTCCTGACTCTGTCTCCTCTCTCCAGGTTGTGTGTGGCTTCCTGACTCTGTGTCTCCTCTCTCCAGGTTGTGTGTGGTTTCCTGACTCTGTGTTTCCTCTCTCCAGGTTGTGTGTGGTTTCCTGACTCTGTGTCTCCTCTGTCCAGGTTGTGTGTGGTTTCCTGACTCTGTGTCTCCTCTCTCCAGGTTGTGTGTATGTGGTTTCCCGCAGCAGCAGCAGAAAGTGTGGAGAGAGCCGTGTAACCGTGTGGTCCTGGACCCAGAGTTCATGGTCCAGATGCTTACCGCCGTGTACCATGCCATGTAAGTATTATTAACCCTACTACATCTATCATTAACCCTACTACATCTATGATTAACCCTACTACATCTATGATTAACCCTACTACATCTATGATTAACCCTACTACATCTATGATTAACCCTACTACATCTATGATTAACCCTACTACATCTATCATTAACCCTACTACATCTATCATTAACCCTACTACATCTATCATTAACCCTACTACATCTATCATTAACCCTACTACATCTATCATTAACCCTACTACATCTATCATTAACCCTACTACATCTATCATTAACCCTACTACATCTATCATTAACCCTACTACATCTATCATTAACCCTACTACATCTATCATTAACCCTACTACATCTATCATTAACCCTACTATATCTATCATTAACCCTACTACATCTATCATTAACCCTACTACATCTATCATTAACCCTACTATATCTATCATTAACCCTAACCCTACTACATCTATCATTAACCCTACTATATCTATCATTAACCCTAACCCTACTACATCTATCATTAACCCTACTATATCTATCATTAACCCTAACCCTACTACATCTATCATTAACCCTACTATATCTATCATTAACCCTAACCCTACTATATCTATCATTAACCCTAACCCTACTATATCTATCATTAACCCTACTACATCTATCATTAACCCTAACCCTACTATATCTATCATTAACCCTAACCCTACTATATCTATCATTAACCCTAACCCTACTATATCTATCATTAACCCTACTATATCTATCATTAACCCTACTATCTATCATTAACCCTACCCTACTATATCTATCATTAACCCTAACCCTACTAACCCCTACTATATCTATCATTAACCCTACTACATCTATCATTAACCTACTCTATCATTAACCCTACTATCTATCATTAACCCTACTACATCTATCATTAACCCTACTACATATCATTAACCCTATCATTAACCCTACTATATCTATCATTAACCCTACTACATCTATCATTAACCCTACTATATCTATCATTAACCCTACTACATCTATCATTAACCCTACTATATCTATCATTAACCCTACTATATCTATCATTAACCCTACTATATCTATCATTAACCCTACTATATATATCATTAACCTAACCCTACTATATCTATCATTAACCCTAACCCTACTATATCTATCATTAACCCTACTACATCTATCATTAACCCTACTATATCTATCATTAACCCTACTATATCTATCATTAACCCTACTATATCTATCATTAACCCTAACCCTACTATATCTATCATTAACCCTACTATATCTATCATTAACCCTACTATATCTATCATTAACCCTAACCCTACTATATCTATCATTAACCCTACTATATCTATCATTAACCCTAACCCTACTATATCTATCATTAACCCTAACCCTACTATATCTATCATTAACCCTACTATATCTATCATTAACCCTACTATATCTATCATTAACCCTACTATATCTATCATTAACCCTACTATATCTATCATTAACCCTACTATATCTATCATTAACCCTAACCCTACTATATCTATCATTAACCCTACTATATCTATCATTAACCCTACTATATCTATCATTAACCCTACTATATCTATCATTAACCCTACTATATCTATCATTAACCCTACTATATCTATCATTAACCCTACTATATCTATCATTAACCCTACTATATCTATCATTAACCCTACTATATCTATCATTAACCCTAACCCTACTATATCTATCATTAACCCTACTATATCTATCATTAACCCTACTATATCTATCATTAACCCTACTATATCTATCATTAACCCTAACCCTACTATATCTATCATTAACCCTAACTATATCTATCATTAACCCTACTATATCTATCATTAACCTAACCCTACTATATCTATCATTAACCCTACTATATATCTATCATTAACCCTACTATATATATATTTAACCCTACTACTTCTATCATTAACCTTAACCCTACTATATCTATCAATAACCCTACTATATCTATCATTAACCCTACTATATCTATCATTAACCCTACTATATCTATCATTAACCCTACTATATCTATCATTAACCCTACTATATCTATCATTAACCCTACTATATCTATCATTAACCCTACTATATCTATCATTAACCCTACTATATCTATCATTAACCCTACTATATCTATCATTAACCCTACTATATCTATCATTAACCCTACTATATCTATCATTAACCCTACTATATCTATCATTAACGCTAACCCTACTATATCTATCATTAACCCTACTATATCTATCATTAACCTTAACCCTACTATATCTATCATTAACCCTACTATATCTATCATTAACCCTAACCCTACTATATCTATCATTAACCCTACTACATCTATCATTAACCCTAACCCTACTATATCTATCATTAACCCTACTACATCTATCATTAACCCTAACCCTACTATATCTATCATTAACCCTACTATATCTATCATTAACCCTACTATATCTATCATTAACCCTAACTACTATCATTATCCCTAACCCTACTATATCTATCATTAACCCTACTATATCTATCATTAACCCTACTATATCTATCATTAACCCTAATATATCATTAACCCTACTATATCTATCATTAACCCTACTATATCTATCATTAACCCTACTATATCTATCATTAACCCTACTATATCATTAACCCTAACCCTACTATATCTATCATTAACCCTAACCCTACTATATCTATCATTAACCCTAACCCTACTATATCTATCATTAACCCTAACCCTACTATATCTATCATTAACCCTAACCCTACTATATCTATCATTAACCCTACTATATCTATCATTAACCCTACTACATCTATCATTAACCTAACCCTACTATATCTATCATTAACCCTACTATATCTATCATTAACCCTAACCCTACTATATCTATCATTAACCCTACTATATCTATCATCAACCCTACTATATCTATCATTAACCCTACTATAGCTATCATTAACCCTACTATATCATTAACCCTACTATATCTATCATTAACCCTAACCCTACTATATCTATCATTAACCCTACTATATCTATCATTAACCCTACTATATCATTAACCCTATCTATCATTAACACTAACCCTACTATATCTATCATTAACCCTAACCCTACTATATCTATCATTAACCCTACTACATCTATCATTAACCTTAACCCTACTATATCTATCATTAACCCTACTATATCTATCATTAACCCTACTATATCTATCATTAACCCTAACCCTACTATATCTATCATTAACCCTAACCCTACTATATCTATCATTAACCCTACTATATCTATCATTAACCCTACTATATCTATCATTAACCCTACTATATCTATCATTAACCCTAACCCTACTATATCTATCATTAACCCTACTATATCTATCATTAACCCTACTATATCTATCATTAACCCTACTATATCTATCATTAGCCCTACTATATCTATCATTAACCCTACTATATCTATCATTAACCCTACTATATCTATCATTAACCCTAACCCTACTATATCTATCATTAACCCTACTATATCTATCATTAACCCTACTATATCTATCATTAACCCTACTATATCTATCATTAACCCTACTATATCTATCATTAACCCTACTATATCTATCATTAACCCTACTATATCTATCATTAACGCTAACCCTACTATATCTATCATTAACCCTACTATATCTATCATTAACCCTAACTATATATATTAACCCTAACCCTACTATATCTATCATTAACCCTACTATATCTATCATTAACCCTACTATATCTATCATTAACCCTAACCCTACTATATCTATCATTAACCCTAACCCTACTACATCTATCATTAACCCTACTACATCTATCATTAACCCTAACCCTACTATATCTATCATTAACCCTACTATATCTATCATTAACCCTACTATATCTATCATTAACCCTACTATATCTATCATTAACCCTACTATATCTATCATTAACCCTACTATATCTATCATTAACCCTACTATATCTATCATTAACCCTACTATATCTATCATTAACCCTACTATATCTATCATTAACCCTACTATATCTATCATTAACCCTACTATATCTATCATTAACCCTACTATATCTATCATTAACCCTACTATATCTCTATTAACCCACTATATAAACCCTACTATATCTATCATTAACCCCCTACTATATCTATCATTAACCCTACTATATCTATCATTAACCCTTAACCCTAACCCTACATTAACCCTACTATCATTAACCTAACCCTACTATATCTATCATTAACCCTAACCTACTATATACTATCATTAATTAACCCTACTATATCTATCATTAACCCTAACCCTACTATATCTATCATTAACCCTAACCCTACCATATTTATCATTAACACTAACCCTACTATATCTATCATTAACACTAACCCTACTATATCTATCATTAACCCTACTATATCTATCATTAACCTTAACCCTACTATATCTATCATTAACCCTACTATATCTATCATTAACCCTACTATATCTATCATTAACCCTACTATATCTATCATTAACCCTACTATATCTATCATTAACCCTACTATATCTATCATTAACCCTACTATATCTATCATTAACCCTACTATATCTATCATTAACCCTACTATATCTATCATTAACCCTACTATATCTATCATTAACCCTACTATATCTATCATTAACCCTACTATATCTATCATTAACGCTAACCCTACTATATCTATCATTAACGCTAACCCTACTATATCTATCATTAACCCTACTATATATATATTTAACCCTACTACTTCTATCATTAACCTTAACCCTACTATATCTATCATTAACCCTACTATATCTATCATTAACCCTACTATATCTATCATTAACCCTACTACATCTATCTATAACCCTTAACCCTACTATATCTATCATTAACCCTAACCCTACTATATCTATCATTAACCCTAACCCTACTACATCTATCATTAACCCTACTATATCTATCATTAACCCTACTATATCTATCATTAACCCTACTATATCTATCATTAACGCTACTATATTTATCATTAACCCTACTATATCTATCATTAACCCTACTACATCTATCATTAACCCTTACCCTACTATATCTATCATTAACCCTAACCCTACTATATCTATCATTAACCCTACTATATCTATCATTAACCCTACTATATCTATCATTAACCCTAACCCTACTATATCTATCATTAACCCTACTATATCTATCATTAACCCTACTATATCTATCATTAACCCTAACCCTACTATATCTATCATTAACCCTAACCCTACTATATCTATCATTAACCCTAACCCTACTACATCTATCATTAACCCTACTATATCTATCATTAACCCTAACCCTACTATATCTATCATTAACCCTACTATATCTATCATTAACCCTACTATATCTATCATTAACCCTACTATATCTATCATTAACCCTACTATATCTATCATTAACCCTACTATATCTATCATTAACCCTACTATATCTATCATTAACCCTACTATATCTATCATTAACCCTAACCCTACTATATCTATCATTAACCCTACTATATCTATCATTAACCCTACTATATCTATCATTAACCCTAACCCTACTATATCTATCATTAACCCTAACCCTACTATATCTATCATTAACCCTAACCCTACTATATCTATCATTAACCCTACTATATCTATCATTAACCCTACTATATCTATCATTAACCCTACTATATCTATCATTAACCCTACTATATCTATCATTAACCCTACTATATCTATCATTAACCCTAACCCTACTATATCTATCATTAACCCTAACCCTACTATATCTATCATTAACCCTACTATATCTATCATTAACCCTAACCCTACTATATCTATCATTAACCCTACTATATCTATCATTAACCCTAACCCTACTATATCTATCATTAACCCTTAACCCTACTATATCTATCATTAACCCTACTATATCTATCATTAACCCTACTATATCTATCATTAACCCTAACCCTACTATATCTATCATTAACCCTACTATATCTATCATTAACCCTACTATATCTATCATTAACCCTACTATATCTATCATTAACCCTACTATATCTATCATTAACCCTACTATATCTATCATTAACCCTACTATATCTATCATTAACCCTACTATATCTATCATTAACCCTACTATATCTATCATTAACCCTACTATATCTATCATTAACCCTACTATATCTATCATTAACCCTACTATATCTATCATTAACCCTAACCCTACTATATCTATCATTAACCCTACTATATCTATCATTAACCCTACTATATCTATCATTAACCCTACTACCCATTAACCCTACTATATCTATCATTAACCCTACTATATCTATCATTTACCCTACTATATCATTAACCCTAACCCTACTATATCTATCATTAACCCTAACCCTACTATATCTATCATTAACCCTAACCCTACTATATCTATCATTAACCCTAACCCTACTATATCTATCATTAACCCTAACCCTACTATATCTATCATTAACCCTAACCCTACTATATCTATCATTAACCCTACTATATCTATCATTAACCCTACTATATCTATCATTAACCCTACTATATCTATCATTAACCCTACTATATCTATCATTAACCCTACTATATCTATCATTAACCCTACTATATCTATCATTAACCCTACTATATCTATCATTAACCCTACTATATCTATCATTAACCCTAACCCTACTATATCTATCATTAACCCTACTATATCTATCATTAACCCTACTATATCTATCATTAACCCTACTATATCTATCATTAACCCTAACCCTACTATATCTATCATTAACCCTACTATATCTATCATTAACCCTACTATATCTATCATTAACCCTACTATATCTATCATTAACCCTACTATATCTATCATTAACCCTAACCCTACTATATCTATCATTAACCCTACTATATATATCATTAACCCTACTATATCTATCATTAACCCTACTATATCTATCATTAACCCTACTATATCTATCATTAACCCTACTATATCTATCATTAACCCTAACCCTACTATATCTATCATTAACCCTACTATACTATATCATCCTAACCCTTAACCCATTAACCCTACTATATCTATCATTAACCCTACTATATCTATCATTAACACTAACCCTACTATATCTATCATTAACCCTACTATATATATATTTAACCCTACTATATCTATCATTAACCCTACTATATCTATCATTAACCTAACCCTACTATATCTATCATTAACCCTACTATATCTATCATTAACCCTACTATATCTATCATTAACCCTACTATATCTATCATTAACCCTACTATATCTATCATTAACCCTACTATATCTATCATTAACCCTAACCCTACTATATCTATCATTAACCCTACTATATCTATCATTAACCCTACTATATCTATCATTAACCCTACTATATCTATCATTAACCCTACTATATCTATCATTAACCCTAACCCTATCTATCATCCCTACTATATCTATCATTAACCCTACTATATCTATCATTAACCCTACTATATCTATCATTAACCCTACTATATCTATCATTAACCCTAACCCTACTATATCTATCATTAACCCTACTATATCTATCATTAACCCTACTATATCTATCATTAACCCTACTATATCTATCATTAACCCTACTATATCTATCATTAACCCTACTATATCTATCATTAACCCTAACCCTACTATATCTATCATTAACCCTAACCCTACTATATCTATCATTAACCCTACTATATCTATCATTAACCCTAACCCTACTACATCTATCATTAACCCTACTATATCTATCATTAACCCTACTATATCTATCATTAACCCTACTATATCTATCATTAACCCTACTATATCTATCATTAACCCTACTATATCTATCATTAACCCTACTATATCTATCATTAACCCTAACCCTACTATATCTATCATTAACCCTACTATATCTATCATTAACCCTACTATATCTATCATTAACCCTACTATATCTATCATTAACCCTACTATATCTATCATTAACCCTACTATATCTATCATTAACCCTACTATATCTATCATTAACCCTACTATATCTATCATTAACCCTACTATATCTATCATTAACCCTACTATATCTATCATTAACCCTACTATATCTATCATTAACCCTAACCCTACTATATCTATCATTAACCCTAACCCTACTATATCTATCATTAACCCTAACCCTACTATATCTATCATTAACCCTACTATATCTATCATTAACCCTACTATATCTATCATTAACCCTACTATATCTATCATTAACCCTAACCCTACTATATCTATCATTAACCCTACTATATCTATCATTAACCCTACTATATCTATCATTAACCCTACTATATCTATCATTAACCCTACTATATCTATCATTAACCCTACTATATCTATCATTAACCCTACTATATCTATCATTAACCCTACTATATCTATCATTAACGCTAACCCTACTATATCTATCATTAACCCTACTACTTCTATCATTAACCTTAACCCTACTATATCTATCATTAACCCTACTATATCTATCATTAACCCTACTATATCTATCATTAACCCTACTATATCTATCATTAACACTAACCCTACTATATCTATCATTAACCCTACTATATCTATCATTAACCCTACTACTTCTATCATTAACCTTAACCCTACTATATCTATCATTAACCCTACTATATCTATCATTAACCCTACTATATCTATCATTAACCCTACTATATCTATCATTAACCCTACTATATCTATCATTAACCCTACTACATCTATCATTAACCTTAACCCTACTATATCTATCATTAACCCTACTATATCTATCATTAACCCTAACCCTACTATATCTATCATTAACCCTACTATATCTATCATTAACCCTACTATATCTATCATTAACCCTACTACATCTATCATTAACCCTACTATATCTATCATTAACCCTACTATATCTATCATTAACCCTACTATATCTATCATTAACCCTAACCCTACTATATCTATCATTAACCCTACTATATCTATCATTAACCCTACTATATCTATCATTAACCCTACTCTATCTATCATTAACCCTAACCCTACTATATCTATCATTAACCCTAACCCTACTATATCTATCATTAACCCTACTATATCTATCATTAACCCTACTATATCTATCATTAACCCTACTATATCTATCATTAACCCTACTATATCTATCATTAACACTAACCCTACTATATCTATCATTAACCCTACTATATCTATCATTAACCCTACTATATCTATCATTAACCCTACTATATCTATCATTAACCCTACTATATCTATCATTAACCCTACTATATCTATCATTAACCCTACTATATCTATCATTAACCCTACTATATCTATCATTAACACTAACCCTACTATATCTATCATTAACCCTACTATATCTATCATTAACCTTAACCCTACTATATCTATCATTAACCCTAACCCTACTATATCTATCATTAACCCTACTATATCTATCATTAACCCTAACCCTACTATATCTATCATTAACCCTACTATATCTATCATTAACCCTACTATATCTATCATTAACCCTAACCCTACTACATCTATCATTAACCCTACTATATCTATCATTAACCCTACTATATCTATCATTAACCCTACTATATCTATCATTAACCTAACCCTACTATATTTATCATTAACCCTAACCTTACTACATCTATCATTAACCTTAACCCTACTATATCTATCATTAACCCTACTATATCTATCATTAACCCTACTATATCTATCATTAACCCTACTATATCTATCATTAACCCTACTATATATACATTTAACCCTACTACTTCTATCATTAACCTTAACCCTACTATATCTATCATTAACCCTACTATATCTATCATTAACGCTAACCCTACTATATCTATCATTAACGCTAACCCTACTATATATATATTTAACCCTACTACATCTATCATTAACCTTAACCCTGCTATATCTATCATTAACCCTACTATATCTATCATTAACCCTACTATATCTATCATTAACCCTACTATATCTATCATTAACCCTACTATATCTATCATTAACCCTACTATATCTATCATTAACCCTACTATATCATTAACCCTACTATATCTATCATTAACCCTACTATATCTATCATTAACCCTAACCCTACTACATCTATCATTAACCCTACTATATCTATCATTAACCCTACTATATCTATCATTAACCCTACTATATCTATCATTAACCCTAACCCTACTATATCTATCATTAACCCTACTATATCTATCATTAACCCTACTATATCTATCATTAACCTAACCCTACTATATCTATCATTAACCCTACTATATCTATCATTAACCCTACTACATCTATCATTAACCTTAACCCTACTATATCTATCATTAACCCTACTATATCTATCATTAACCCTACTATATCTATCATTAACCCTACTATATCTATCATTAACCCTAACCCTACTATATCTATCATTAACCCTACTATATCTATCATTAACCCTACTATATCTATCATTAACCCTACTATATCTATCATTAACCCTACTATATCTATCATTAACCCTAACCCTACTATATCTATCATTAACCCTACTATATCTATCATTAACCCTACTATATCTATCATTAACCCTAACCCTACTATATCTATCATTAACCCTACTATATCTATCATTAACCCTACTATATCTATCATTAACCCTACTATATCTATCATTAACCCTACTATATCTATCATTAACCCTAACCCTACTATATCTATCATTAACCCTAACCCTACTATATCTATCATTAACCCTACTATATCTATCATTAACCCTACTATATCTATCATTAACCCTACTATATCTATCATTAACCCTACTATATCTATCATTAACCCTACTATATCTATCATTAACCCTACTATATCTATCATTAACCCTACTATATCTATCATTAACCCTACTATATCTATCATTAACCCTAACCCTACTATATCTATCATTAACCCTACTATATCTATCATTAACCCTACTACATCTATCATTAACCCTAACCCTACTATATCTATCATTAACCCTACTATATCATTAACCCTGCTATATCTATCATTAACCCTACTATATCTATCATTAACCCTACTACATCTATCATTAACCCTACTATATCTATCATTAACCCTACTATATCTATCATTAACCCTAACCCTACTATATCTATCATTAACCCTAACCCTACTATATCTATCATTAACCCTACTAATCATTAACCCTACTATATCTATCATTAACCCTAACCCTACTATCATTAACCCTACTATATTAACCCTAACCCTACTATATCTATCATTAACCCTAACCCTACTATATCTATCATTAACCCTACTATATCTATCATTAACCCTACTATATCTATCATTAACCCTACTATATATATCATTAACCCTACTATATCTATCATTAACCCTACTATATCTATCATAAACCCTACTATATCTATCATTAACCCTACTATATCTATCATTAACACTAACCCTACTCTATCTATCATTAACCCTACTATTCTATCATTAACCTTAACCCTACTATATGTATCATTAACCCTACTATATCTATCATTAACCCTACTATATCTATCATTAACCCTACTATATCTATCATTAACCCTAACCCTACTATATCTATCATTAACCCTACTATATCATTAACCCTAACCCTACTATATCTATCATTAACCCTTACCCTACTATATCTATCATTAACCCTACTATATCTATCATTAACCCTAACCCTACTATATCTATCATTAACCCTACTATATATATCATTAACCCTACTATATCTATCATTAACCCTAACCCTACTATATCTATCATTAACCCTACTATATCTATCATTAACCCTACTATATCTATCATTAACCCTACTATATCTATCTTATATATTAACCCTACTATATCTATCATTAACCCTAACTATACTATATCTAACCATTAACCCCCTACTATATCTATCATTAACCCTACTATATCTATCATTAACCCTACTATATCTATCATTAACCCTACTATATCTAACCCCTACTATATCTATCATTAACCCTAACCCTACTATATCTATCATTAACCCTAACCCTACTATATCTATCATTAACCCTACCCTACTATCTATCATTAACCCTAACCCTATCTATATCTATCATTAACCCTAACCCTACTATATCTATCATTAACCCTACTATATATTATCATTAACCCTACTAACCCTACTATATCTATCATTAACCCTACTATATCTATCATTAACCCTACTATATCTATCATTAACCCTACTATATCTATCATTAACCCTACTATATCTATCATTAACCCTAACCCTACTATATCTATCATTAACCCTACTATATCTATCATTAACCCTACTATATCTATCATTAACCCTACTATATCTATCATTAACCCTACTATATCTATCATTAACCCTACTATATCTATCATTAACCCTACTACATCTATCATTAACCCTACTACATCTATCATTAACCCTACTACATCTATCATTAACCCTAACCCTACTATATCTATCATTAACCCTACTATATATATATATTAACCCTACTATATCTATCATTAACCCTACTATATCTATCATTAACCCTACTATATCTATCATTAACCCTACTATATCTATCATTAACCCTACTATATCTATCATTAACCCTACTATATCATTAACCCTACTATATCTATCATTAACCCTACTATATCTATCATTAACCCTACTATATCTATCATTAACCCTACTATATCTATCATTAACCCTACTATATCTATCATTAACCCTACTATATCTATCATTAACCCTACTATATCTATCATTAACCCTAACTACTATATCTATCATTAACCCTACTATATCTATATTAACCCTACTATATCTATCATTAACCCTAACCCTACTATATCTATCATTAACCCTACTATATCTATCATTAACCCTAACTACTATATCTATCATAACCCTACTATATCTATCATTAACCCTACTATATCTATCATTAACCCTACTATATCTATCATTAACCCTACTATATCTATCATTAACCCTATCCCCTACTATATATCTATCATTAACCCTACTATATCCCTAACCCTACTATATCTATCATTAACCCTACTATATCTATTTAACCCTAACCCTACTATATCTACTCATTAACCCTAACCCTACTATATCTATCATTAACCCTAACCCTACTATATCTATCATTAACTATATATATATTAACCCTACTATATCTATCATTAACCCTACTATATCTATCATTAACCCTACTATATCTATCATTAATTAACCCTACTATATCTATCATTAACCCTACTATATCTATCATTAACCCTACTATATCTATCATATTAACCCTACTATATCTATCATTAACCCTACTATATCTATCATTAACCCTACTATATCTATCATTAACCCTTAACCCTACTATATCTATCATTAACCCTACTATATCTATCATTAACCCTACTATATCTATCATTAACCCTACTATATCTATCATTAACCTAACCCTACTATATCTCTATCATCATTAACCCTAACCCTACTATATCTATCATTAACCCTACTAATCCATTAACTACTATATCTATCATTAACCCTACTATATCTATCATTAACCCTACTATATCTATCATTAACCCTACTATATCTATCATTAACCCTAACCCTACTATATCTATCATTAACCCTACTATATCTATCATTAACCCTACTATATCTATCATTAACCCTAACCCTACTATCTCTATCATTAACCCTAACCCTACTATATCTATCATTAACCCTAACCCTACTATATCTATCATTAACCCTACTATATCTATCATTAACCCTAACCCTACTATATCTATCATTAACCCTACTATATCTATCATTAACCCCCTACTATATCTATCATTAACCCTACTATATCTATCATTAACCCTAACCCTACTATATCTATCATTAACCCTACTATATCTATCATTAACGCTAACCCTACTATATCTATCATTAACGCTAACCCTAACTATATATATATTTAACCCTACTATATCTATCATTAACCCTACTATATCTATCATTAACCCTACTATATCTATCATTAACCCCAACCCTACTATATCTATCATTAACCCTCCTATATCTATCATCAACCCTACTATATCTATCATTAACCCTACTATAGCTATCATTAACCCTACTATATCATTAACCCTACTATATCTATCATTAACCCTAACCCTACTATATCTATCATTAACCCCCTACTATATCTATCATTAACCCTACTATATCTATCATTAACCCTACTATATCTATCATTAACCCTACTATATCTATCATTAACCCTACTATATCTATCATTAACCCTACTATATCTATCATTAACCCTACTATATCTATCATTAACCCTACTATATCTATCATTAACCCTACTATATCTATCATTAACCCTACTATATCTATCATTAACCCTACTATATCTATCATTAACCCTACTATATCTATCATTAACCCTAACCCTACTATATCTATCATTAACCCTAACCCTACTATATCTATCATTAACCCTACTATATCTATCATTAACCCTACTATATCTATCATTAACCCTACTATATCTATCATTAACCCTACTATATCTATCATTAACCCTACTATATCTATCATTAACCCTACTACATCTATCATTAACCCTACTATATCTATCATTAACCCTACTATATCTATCATTAACCCTACTATATCTATCATTAACCCTAACCCTATATCTATCATTAACCCTACTATATCTATCATTAACCCTACTACTATCTATCATTAACCCTACTATATCTATCATTAACCCTAACCCTACTATATCTATCATTAACCCTACTATATCTATTATTAACCCTACTATATCTATTAACATTAACCCTACTATATCTATCATTAACCCTACTATATCTATCATTAACCCTACTATATCTATCATTAACCCTAACCCTACTATATCTATCATTAACCCTAACTATATCTATCATTAACCCTACTATATCTTATCTACTATAACCATTAACCCTACTATATCTATCATTAACCCTACTATATCTATCATTAACCCTACTATATCTATCATTAACCCTACTATATCTTTCATTAACCCTACTATCTCTATCATTAACCCTACTATATCTATCATTAACCCTACTATATCTATCATTAACGCTAACCCTACTATATCTATCATTAACGCTAACCCTACTATATATATATATTTAACCCTACTATATATATATATATTTAACCCTACTATATCTATCATTAACCCTAACCCTACTATATCTATCATTAACCCTCCTATATCTATCATTAACCCTACTATATCTATCATTAACCCTAACCCTACTATATCTATCATTAACCCTACTATATCTATCATTAACCCTACTATATCTATCATTAACCCTACTATATCTATCATTAACCCTACTATATCTATCATTAACCCTACTATATCTATCATTAACCCTAACCCTACTATATCTATCATTAACCCTACTATATCTATCATTAACCCTACTATATCTATCATTAACCCTAACCCTACTATATCTATCATTAACCCTACTATATCATTAACCCTAACCCTACTATATCTATCATTAACCCTTACCCTACTATATCTATCATTAACCCTACTATATCTATATTAACTATCATATCATTTAACCCTACTATATCTATTAACCCCCTACTATATCTATCATTAACCCCCTACTATATCTATCATTAACCCTACTATATCTATCATTAACCCTACTATATCTATCATTAACTTAACCCTACTATATCTATCATTAACCCTACTATATCTATCATTAACCCTACTATATCTATCATTAACCCTACTATATCTATCATTAACCCTAACCCTACTATATCTATCATTAACCCTACTATATCTATCATTAACCCTACTATATCTATCATTAACCCCCTACTATCTATCATTAACCCTAACCCTACTATATCTATCATTAACCCTAACTACTATCTATCATTAACCCTACTATATAACATTAACCTAACCCTACTATATCTATCATTAACCCTAACCCTACTATATCTATCAATTAACCCTACTATATCTATCATTAACCCTACTATATCTATCATTAACCCTACTATATCTATCATTAACCCTACTATATCTATCATTAACCCTACTATATCTATCATTAACCTTAACCCTACTATATCTATCATTAACCCTACTATATCTATCATTAACCCTACTATATCATTAACCCTACTATATCATTAACCCTACTATATCTATCATTAACCCTACTCTATATATCATTATATCTATCATTAACCCTAACCCTACTATATTTATCATTAACGCAAACCCTACTATATCTATCATTAACCCTATCATTAACCCTACTATATCTATCATTAACCCTACTATATCTATCATTAACCCTAACCCTACTATATCTATCATTAACCCTAACCCTACTATATCTATCATTAACCCTACTATATCTATCATTAACCCTACTATATCTATCATTAACCCTACTATATCTATCATTAACCCTACTATATCTATCATTAACCCTAACCCTACTATATCTATCATTAACCCTACTATATCTATCATTAACCCTACTATATCTATCATTAACCCTAACCCTACTATATCTATCATTAACCCTACTATATCTATCATTAACCCTACTATATCTATCATTAACCCTAACCCTACTATATCTATCATTAACCCTACTATATCTATCATTAACCCTACTATATCTATCATTAACCCTAACCCTACTATATCTATCATTAACCCTAACCCTACTATATCTATCATTAACCCTACTATATCTATCATTAACCCTACTATATATATATTTAACCCTACTACTTCTATCATTAACCTTAACCCTACTATATCTATCATTAACCCTACTATATCTATCATTAACCCTACTATATCTATCATTAACCCTAACCCTACTATATCTATCATTAACCCTACTATATCTATCATTAACCCTACTATATCTATCATTAACGCTACTATATCTATCATTAACGCTACTATATCTATCATTAACGCTGCTATATTTATCATTAACCCTACTATATCTATCATTAACCCTACTACATCTATCATTAACCCTAACCCTACTACATCTATCATTAACCCTAACCCTACTACATCTATCATTAACCCTACTATATCTATCATTAACCCTACTATATCTATCATTAACCCTACTATATCTATCATTAACCCTACTATATTTATCATTAACCCTAACCCTACTATATCTATCATTAACCCTACTATATCTATCATTAACCCTACTATATCTATCATTAACCCTACTATATCTATCATTAACCCTACTATATCTATCATTAACCCTACTATATCTATCATTAACCCTACTATATCTATTAACCCTACTATATCAATCATTAACCCTACTATATCTATCATCAACCCTACTATATCTATCATTAACCCTACTATATCTATCATTAACCCTAACCCTACTATATCTATCATTAACCCTACTATATCTATCATTAACCCTACTATATCTATCATTAACCCTACTATATCTATCATTAACCCTACTATATCTATCATTAACCCTACTATATCTATCATTAACGCTAACCCTACTATATCTATCATTAACCCTACTATATCTATCATTAACCCTACTATATCTATTAATTAACCCTACTATATCTATCATTAACCCTACTATATCTATCATTAACCCTACTACTATATCTATCATTAACCCTACCCTACTATATCTATCATTAACCCTACTATATCTATCATTAACCCTACTATATCTATCATTATTAACCCTACTATATCTATCATTAACCCTACTATATCTATCATTAACCCTACTATATCTATCATTAACCCTAACTATATCTATCTATCATTAACCTAACCCTACTATATCTATCATTAACCCTAACTATCATACTATATCTATCATTAACCCTAACCCTACTATATCTATCATTAACCCTACTATATCTATCATTAACCCTACTATATCTATCATTAACCCTACTATATCTATCATTAACCCTACTATATTAACATTAACCCTACTATATCTATCATTAACCTTAACCCTACTATATGTATCATTAACCCTACTATATCTATCATTAACCCTACTATATCTATCATTAACCCTACTATATCTATCATTAACGCTAACCCTACTATATCTATCATTAACCCTACTATATATATATCATTAACCCTACTATATCTATCATTAACCCTACTATATCTATCATTAACCCTACTATATCTATCATTAACCCTACTATATCTATCATTAACCCTACTATATCTATCATTAACCCTACTATATCTATCATTAACCCTACTATATCTATCATTAACCCTACTATATCTATCATTAACCCTACTATATCTATCATTAACCCTAACCCTACTATCTTTATCATTAACCCTAACCCTACTACATCTATCATTAACCCTACTATATCTATCATTAACCCTACTATATCTATCATTAACCCTAACCTACTATATCTAACCATTAACCCTACTACCCTACTATATCTATCATTAACCCTACTATATCTATCATTAACCCTAACCCTACTATATCATTAACATTAACCCTACTATATCTATCATTAACCCTAACCCTACTATATCTATCATTAACCCCTACTATATCTATCATTAACCCTAACCCTATATCTATCATTAACCCTACTACCTATCATTAACCCTACTATATCTATCATTAACCCTACTACTATCTATCATTAACCCTACTATATATCTATCATTAACCCTACTACTATATCTATCATTAACCCTACTATATCTATCATTAACCCTACTATATCTATCATTAACCCTACTATATCTATCATTAACCCTACTATATCTATCATTAACCCTACTATATCTATCATTAACCCTACTATATCTATCATTAACCCTAAACCTACTACATCTATCATTAACCCTAACCCTACTACATCTATCATTAACCCTAACCCTACTATATCTATCATTAACCTTAACCCTACTACACCTATCATTAACCCTACTATATCTATCATTAACCCTACTATATCTATCATTAACCCTACTATATCTATCATTAACCCTACTATATCTATCATTAACCCTACTATATCTATCATTAACCCTACTATATCTATCATTAACCCTACTATATCTATCATTAACCCTACTATATCTATCATTAACCCTACTATATCTATCATTAACCCTACTAATCATTAACCTACTATATCTATCATTAACCCTACTACTATCTATCATTTAACCCTACTATATCTATCATTAACCTAACTACTATATCTACTCATTAAACCCTACTATATCTATCATTAACCCTACTATATCTATCATTAACCCTACTAACCTACTAACCCTATATATCTATCATTAACCCTACTATATCTATCATTAACCCTACTATATCTATCATTAACCCTACTATATCTATCATTAACCCTACTATATCTATAACCCTAACTACTATATATCATTAACCCTACTATATCTATATATCTATTTAACCCTACTACATCTATCATTAACCCTACTATATCTATCATTAACCCTACTATATCTATCATTAACCCTACTATATCTATCATTAACCTTAACCCTACTATATCTATCATTAACCCTAACCCTACTATATCTATCATTAACCCTACTATATCTATCATTAACCCTACTATATCTATCATTAACCCTACTATATCTATCATTAACCCTACTATATCTATCATTAACCCTACTATATCTATCATTAACCCTACTATATCTATCATTAACCCTAACCCTACTATATCTATCATTAACCCTAACCCTACTATCTATCTATCATTAACCCTACTATATCTATCATTAACCCTACTATATCTATCATTAACCCTACTATATCTATCATTAACGCTAACCCTACTATATCTATCATTAACCCTACTATATATATATTTAACCCTACTACATCTATCATTAACCTTAACCCTACTATATCTATCATTAACCCTACTATATCTATCATTAACCCTACTATATCTATCATTAACCCTAACCCTACTATATCTATCATTAACCCTACTATATCTATCATTAACCCTACTATATCTATCATTAACCCTAACCCTACTATATCTATCATTAACCCTACTATATCTATCATTAACCCTACTATATCTATCATTAACCCTACTATATCTATCATTAACCCTACTATATCTATCATTAACCCTACTATATCTATCATTAACCCTAACCCTACTATATCTATCATTAACCCTACTATATCTATCATTAACCCTACTATATCTATCATTAACCCTACTAAATCTATCATTAACCCTATATATATCATTAACCCTACTCTATATATCATTAACCCTACTATATCTATCATTAACGCTAACCCTACTATATCTATCATTAACCCTACTATATCTATCATTAACCCTACTATATATATATTTAACCCTACTACTTCTATCATTAACCTTAACCCTACTATATCTATCATTAACCCTACTATATCTATCATTAACCCTACTATATCTATCATTAACCCTAACCCTACTATATCTATCATTAACCCTACTATATCTATCATTAACCCTACTATCAACCCCTACTATTAACCCTACTATATCTATCATTAACCCTACTATATCTATCATTAACCCTACTATCATCTATCATTAACCCCTACTATATCTATCATTAACCCTACTATATCTATCATTAACCCTACTATATCTATCATTAACCCTACTATATCTATCATTAACCCTACTATATTAACCCTATATATTTAACCCTACTATATCTATCATTAACCTAACCCTACTATATCTATCATTAACCCTACTATATCTATCATTAACCCTACTATATCTATCATTAACCCTACTATATCTATCATTAACCCTACTATATCTATCATTAACCCCCTACTATATCTATCATTAACCCTAACCCTACTATATCTATCATTAACCCTACTATATCTATCATTAACCCTACTATATCTATCATTAACCCTACTATATCTATCATTAACCCTACTATATCTATCATTAACCCTACTAATCTACTTATACTATATCTATCATTAACCCTACTATATCTATCATTAACCCTACTATATCATTAACTATATCTATCATTAACCCTACTATATCTATCATTAACTATATCTATTAACCCTACTATATCTATCATTAACCCTACTATATCTATCATTAACTACTATATCTATATTAACCCTACTATTATCACCCTACTATATCTATCATTAACCCTACTATATCTATCATTAACCCTAACTACTATATCTATCATTAACCCTACTATATCTATCATTAACCTAACCCTACTATATCTATCATTAACCCTACTATATCTATCATTAACCCTACTATATCTATCATTAACCCTACTATATCTATCATTAACCCTTAACCCTACTATATCTATCATTAACCCTACTATATCTATCATTAACCCTACTATATCTATCATTAACCCTACCTTAACCCTACTATATCTATCATTAACCCTACTATATCTATCATTAACCCTACTATATTATCATTAACCCTATATATCTATCATTAACCCTAACCCTACTATATCTATCATTAACCCCCTACTATATCTATCATTAACCTACTATATCTATCCTTAACCCTACTATCTATCATTAACCCTACTATATCTATCATTAACCCTACTATATCTATCATTAACCCTACTATATCTATCATTAACCCTACTACTATCTATCATTAACCCTACTATATATATCTATTTAACCCTACTATATCTATCATTAACCCCCTACTATATCTATCATTAACCCTACTATATCTATCATTAACCCTACTATATCTATCATTAACCCTACTATATCTATCATTAACATTAACCCTACTATATCTATCATTAACCCTACTATATCTATCATTAACCCTACTACCCTATCTATTAACCCTATAACCCTACTATATCTATCATTAACCCTACTATATCTATCATTAACCCTACTATATCTATCATTAACCCTACTATATCTATATTAACCCTACTATATCTATCATTAACCCTACTATATCTATCATTAACCCTACTATATCTATCATTAACCCTATATATATATTTACCCTACTATATCTATCATTAACCCTACTATATCTATCATTAACCCTACTATATCTATCATTAACCCTACTATATCTATCATTAACCCTACCCTACTATATCTATCATTAACCCTAACCCTACTATATCTATATATTATCATTAACCCTACTATATCTATCATTAAACCCTACTATATCTATCATTAACCCTACTATAGCTATCATTAACCCTACTATATATATCATTAACCCTACTATATCTATCATTAACCCTAACCCTACTATATCTATCATTAACCCTACTATATCTATCATTAACCCTACTATATCTATCATTAACCCTACTATATCTATCATTAACCCTACTATATCTATCATTAACCCTACTATATCTATCATTAACCCTACTATATCTATCATTAACCCTACTATATCTATCATTAACCCTACTATATCTATCATTAACCCTACTATATCTATCATTAACCTTAACCCTACTATATCTATCATTAACCCTACTATATCTATCATTAACCCTACTATATCTATCATTAACCCTACTATATCTATCATTAACCCTACTATATCTATCATTAACCCTACTATATCTATCATTAACCCTACTATATCTATCATTAACCCTACTACATCTATCATTAACCCTACTATATCTATCATTAACCCTAACCCTACTATATCTATCATTAACCTTAACCCTACTTCATTAACCCTACTATATCTATCATTAACCCTACTATATCTATCATTAACCCTAACCCTACTATCTATCATTAACCCCCTACTATATCTATCATTAACCCTACTATATCTATCATTAACCCTACTATATCTATCATTAACCCTACTATATCTATCATTAACCCTACTATATCTATCATTAACCTACTATATCTATCATTAACCCTACTATATCTATCATTAACCCTACCCTACTATCTATCATTAACCCTACTATATCTATCTAACCCTACTATATCTATCATTAACCCTACTATATCTATCATTAACCCTACTATATCTATCATTAACCCTACTATATCTATCATTAACCCTAACCCTACTATATCTATCATTAACCCTACTATATCTATCATTAACCCCTACTATATCTATCATTAACCCTACTATACTCTATATCATTAACCCTACTATATCTATCATTAACCCTACTATATCTATCATTAACCCTAACCCTACTATATATCATTAACCCTACTATATCTATCATTAACCCCCTACTATATCTATCATTAACCCTAACCCTATATCTATATCTATCTATTAACCCTACTATATCTATCATTAACCCTACTATATCTATCATTAACCCTACTATATCTATCATTAACCCTACTATATCTATCATTAACCCTAACCCTACTATATCTATTTAACCCTCATTATCATTAACCTTAACCCTACTATATCTATCATTAACCCTACTATATCTATCATTATTTAACCCTACTATATCTATCATTAACCCTTACTATATCTATCATTAACCCTATTAACCCTACTATATCTATCATTAACCCTACTATATCTATCATTAACCCTACTATATCTATCATTAACCCTACTATATCTATCATTAACCCTACTATATCTATCATTAACCCTAACCCTACCTATATATTATTACTACTATCTATCATTAACCCTAACCCTACTATATCTATCATTAACCCTACTATATCTATCATTAACCCTACTATATCTATCATTAACCCTACTATATCTATCATTAACCCTAACTACTATATCTATCATTAATCATTAACCCTACTATATCTATCATTAACCCTACTATATCTATCATTAACCCTACCTATATCTATCATTAACCCTACTATATCTATCATTAACCTACTATATCTATCATTAACCCTACTATATCTATCATTAACCTAACCCTACTATATCTATCATTAACCCTACTATATCTATCATTAACCCTACTATATCTATCATTAACACTAACCCTACTATATCTATCATTAACACTAACCCTACTATATCTATCATTAACCCTACTATATCTATCATTAACACTAACCCTACTATATCTATCATTAACCCTACTATATATATTTAACCCTACTACTTCTATCATTAACCTTAACCCTACTATATCTATCATTAACCCTACTATATCTATCATTAACCCTACTATATCTATCATTAACCCTACTATATCTATCATTAACCCTACTATATCTATCATTAACCCTACTATATCTATCATTAACCCTACTATATCTATCATTAACCCTAACCCTACTATATCTATCATTAACCCTACTATATCTATCATTAACCCTACTATATCTATCATTAACCCTACTATATCTATCATTAACACTAACCCTACTATATCTATCATTAACCCTACTATATCTATCATTAACCCTACTATATCTATCATTAACCCTAACTATCATTAACCCTACTATATCTATCATTAACCCTACTATATCTATCATTAACCCTAACCCTACTATCTATCATTAACCCTAACCCTATATATCTAACCCTACTCATTAACCCCCTACTATATCTATCATTAACGCTACTATATTTATCATTAACCCTACTATATCTATCATTAACCCTACTATATCTATCATTAATGCTAACCCTACTATATCTATCATTAACCCTACTATATCTATCATTAACCCTACTATATTTATCATTAACCCTACTACATCTATCATTAACCCTACTACATCTATCATTAACCGTAACCTTACTACATCTATCATTAACCCTACTATATCTATCATTAACCCTACTATATCTATCATTAACCCTAACCCTACTATATCTATCATTAACCCTAACCCTACTACATCTATCATTAACCCTAACCCTACTATATCTATCATTAACCCTACTATATCTATCATTAACCCTACTATATCTATCATTAACCCTACTATATCTATCATTAACCCTACTATATCTATCATTAACCCTACTATATCTATCATTAACCCTACTATATCTATCATTAACCCTACTATATCTATCATTAACCCTACTATATCTATCATTAACGCTAACCCTACTATATCTATCATTAACGCTAACCCTACTATATCTATCATTAACCCTACTATATCTATCATTAACCCTACTATATCTATCATTAACCCTACTCTATCATTAACCCTACTATATCATTAACCCTACTATATCTATCATTAACCCTACTATATCTATCTTTAACCCTACTATATCTATCTTTAGCCCTACTATATCATTAACCCTACTATATCATTAACCCTAACCCTACTATATTTATCATTAACACTAACCCTACTACATCTATCATTAACCCTACTATATCTATCATTAACCCTACTATATCTATCATTAACACTACTATATTTATCATTAACCCTACTATATCTATCATTAACCCTACTATATCTATCATTAACCCTGCTATATATATCATTAACCCTACTACATCTATCATTAACCTAAACCCTACTATATCTATCATTAACCCTAACCCTACTATATCTATCATTAACCCTAACCCTACTATATCTATCATTAACCCTACTATATCTATCATTAACCCTAACCCTACTATATCTATCATTAACCCTACTATATCTATCATTAACCCTAACCCTACTACATCTATCATTAACCCTACTATATCTACCCTACCCTACTATATCTATCATCTATCATTAACCTTAACCCTACTATATCTATCATTAACCCTAACCCTATAATCTATCATTAACCCTACTATATCTATCATTAACCCTATATCTTTGGCCTACTATATCTATACGCATTAACCCTACTATATCTATCATTAACCTTAACCCTACTATATCTATCATTAACCCTACTATATCTATCATTAACCCTACTATATCTATCATTAACCCTAACCCTACTATATCTATCATTAACCCTACTATATCTATCATTAACCTACTATATATCTATCATTAACCCTACTATATCTATCTAACCCTATATCTATCATTAACCCTACTATATCTATCATTAACCTAACCCTACTACATCTATCATTAACCTTAACCCTACTACATCTATCATTAACCCTACTATATCTATCATTAACCCTACTATATCTATCATTAACCTAACCCTACTATATCTATCATTACTATATCTATAATTAACCCTACTATATCTATCATTAACCCTAACTATATCTATTTAACCCTACTATATCATTAACCCTACTATATCTATCATTACTATATATCTATCATTAACCTAACCCTACTATATCTATCATTAACCTTAACTACTATATCTATCATTAACCTTAACCCTACTATATATCGTCATTAACCCTACTATATCTATTTAACCCCTACTATATCATTAACCCTACTATATCATTAACCCTACTATATCTATCATTAACGCTAACCCTACTATATCTATTAACCCTACTATTTATATTAACCCTACTATATCTATTAAACTAACTACTATATATCATTAACCTACTATATCTATCATTATATTTCATATCTATCATTAACCCTACTTATATCTTCATTAGCCTACACCTAACTACTATATATCATTAACCCTGCTTATATTCTATCATTAACCCTTACTATCTATCATTACAACCCTACTATATCTATCATTAACCCTAACCCTACTATATCTATTCATTAACCCTACTATATCTATCATTAACCTAACCCTACTATATCTATCATTAACCCTAACTATCATTAACCCTACTGCATCTATCATTAACCCTACTACATCTATCATTAACCTTAACCCTACTATATCTATCATTAACCCTACTATATCTATCATTAACCCTAACCCTACTACATTTATCATTAACCCTACTATATCATTAACCCTAACCCTACTATATCTATCATTAACCCTTACCCTACTATATCTATCATTAACCTAACCCTACTATATCTATCATTAACCCTACTATATCCATCATTAACCCTACTATATCTATCATTAACCCTACTACATCTATCATTAACCTACTAATCTATCATTAACCCTACATCTATCATTAACCTTAATTCCCTAACTCCTAACCTGCTACTATATCTATCATTAACCCTACTATATATATCATTAACCCTACTATATCTTCATTAACCC